>NC_134894.1:61329855-61379583 GCF_041734735.1 Babylonia areolata | reverse complement strand
TCCAAACCTGCGTAGTGCCCCGGGGCCAGCTTGCAGAAAAAGTTTTTTCCGGGTAAGCTATTTGGCAAAAATAGGTTCGATCTCTCCCTTTTGGGGACCGAGCACAAGATTTGTGTAGTTTTGTCATTTTAATTGCTCTGCTTGGATCCAATGGTTTTGGGCACCATGCGCGGGCTTTCAAATTTACCTTTTGTGCCTTTTCCAAGTGGGAAAGGAAGGTTCCTTAATTCCTTCGTTTCTGGCAGCTGCGGGGGGGAGGGCTTCAGATGCCGGCACAAGGGGGGGGGTTTTGGGGTTGGTTGACCCCTGCCACCTATAATAGGGCGACGGCCGGGTCCCCTGGCTTTTCCGGCCCCTCATTTCCGGGCAGCACGTTGTCGTGTGATGGTGATGAAGGGGTTTGTTCATTTTTTTGCCTTCTTTGTTGGAGAAGGGGGCACAACCTTGGCTTCTAGGGCCCCAACCGCTTTGGTTATGCGGATGGACGGGTACTGACAGGGGTTTCCCCGTCCCCACGCTTTTGCTGTTTTTTTGAGGTCTCATGCAATGGGGTTTCCCGCTTTCCTCACCAGGCGACGACCCGACGCCCGCTGCCCCAAAGGGTTTGATGGGGGTTCCAGGGCGTTGTTTGCTTCCCCCCCAAAATAGGGGAAATCGGCCTGCGCCCAGCCCGAGCCCCCCCCCCCGGGGGGTCTTCCCCAGGACCGAGCGCTGACACAAAACCCGGGGGGTCGACCCGGGGGACCCAAATCGTCCCTCGGGCCGACCTTCACCGCAGCCTCCCCTGCTTGCCGCGCCCCTCCCCACCTCGGGGGGTGCTTGGGTAGCGGGACGTCGGGGGAAGTTGATTTTACGTTCGCCTCAGCCTGGAGCGGGAAATTTTCAGTCCGTCACGATGACAGAGATTTTAAAGGAACTTCCCGGGTTGTGCGGGGGAAGTGCGATGTGATGTGTTTTTTTCTTTTTTTCTTTCGTTTCTTGTTTTTGGCCCGGTGGGGTTAAGGGGGGTTAGAGGGGGGTTAGATTAGGTGGGGGCGGGGGTTTGGTTTTGGGGGGATGCTTAGGAATAGCCCCTGTACCCTAGGGTTGTGTTGGGGAAAAAAATTTGAAAATCGACAGGGATTCTGCCCCCTTCGGGGAGTGTGTGTTCGCGGTCGACCCTAAAAGCCACGTCCCTGACTTTTTGGGCTTCCCCAGATTCTGAGTGTGTACAATTTTCCAAGGACTAATCTGAAATGCGCGGAAATAGCTTTCAAGCCTTTCCCCCAAGTGTGAAACCCATTTTCATCTCTAAAAGCCTCTGATCTACTTTCCCTTTTAAAGTCAATCAAAAAACTTCCCTTTTTCGAAGCATTTGTTCGGGCGAAGGGTTTAAACCAAGGTAGGCTTTAAAAAGATCTTCGAGGGTATTTTTTGTCCTGTTTTAATGCATTGGTTTTTATGATTTTGGGGTGGGGGGATGGAGGCATTTTTTTTCATCTGGGTTATTTTTAAGGGGTGTGTGTGGGCGGGGCGGGCGTGCGTGTGCGTGTGCGGGCGTGCATGTGTTTGTAAAGGACTGCCTGGTACCTGGGGAAAATTGTAGGCATGTTATATGCCGAACAAAAAATCTTGTTAGAAAATAAAAATATTTTAATCTTTTGAAATTTTTGTTTTTAGTGCAGTTGATATTTAATTCAGCGTGTGTGTGGTGTGTGGAGGGGGTGGTGTGTGTTCTAAAATGCTTTTTGTTTTAAACAACCTTTTTTACTTCATAGCTTTTATAATCTGATTCGACCTTAAGGTTTTTTTCATTCATATACACCGGGGTGTTTTCCATTGTAAATTTCTTTTTATTTTTTTTTAACATGTTTATAGTAAAACGGGAGATGTGGGGGCGTTTTTGAGCACAGGGGTTTGGGTATCGCGCCAAAAAAACATGTATTATTTTTATTATTTATTAAACTAGCATAGAAGACCCTTTTTTCGCCGACTCGAACAGCTTGCGCAAATTTGACGCCCTTCCCGTTGAAGCAAAGCCCATTCTAAACCTACCTCAAAAACCCTTTTTAAATAAAGTCCTGCTTTTGCTGCAATATTTTTTTTTTTCTTGCACACACTTTTCACATAAAGCATATTTGATTTGTTTTAATCATCGCAGGTAAAGTTTCAACTGCCCTGTTTTTCGTCATTTGTCCCGTCCACATAACTAGAGTTAAAATTCGATGTGACCGTGGGAAACAAAACCCACCCCAAAATAATGTTTTTGAATGAAAATAGATCGGGCACTTAGAAATTACAAGTGACTTCACTGTCAAACTTAACGACATTCACTCCCAACTGAAAATCACTCGACCCAGGGGTGAGCAAAACTTGTTTTCTGCTACCCATATTTAAAAAAATATCTCTTTTTTTCAAAACATAAACTGCAAGTATTAATAATGCAGAATCGTCCAATTCCATCTTTAAAATCTCTTCCAGTGTGTTTGCCTATTTTTAACACGTTTGAAAATTTTCACGAAAAAGCCCAAAACTGACCCTTTTCAGGATTTTAGTTTAAAGAGATAATTCTCTAAAAACAACCTCTTTTTAAAATCATTAAAAAAGGGGGTATGTTTTGTTTGCGAAATCCACGTAAACGGCCCGGGAACATTTTGAATAAATTTTCATCATCACAAACACCTTTAATAAACAAAATTTCTAACAGATTTACCTGACTGGGGACCTTTTGTTTCACGGGTCAGCGAGCGCTTTGCTTTTCGCTTAGTTTGCATGAAACCAGCGGGACACTGTCAATTTCACCAGAGCCCTTTTTCATGAAGCCACTACTGCCCCACTGACGGGTGTCACCCCAGTGTGTCGAAGTCCCAACGACAGTGTCTCCTACTTTCATTTTCATTGTCTTCTCATCTCTTTTTCTTTTCTCTTTACGTTTTAACTTTTTAAATAAAACAATAGAAAAACCCTTTTGTGATTTTCCTGCTAAATCCCGGGCCTCGGGGGGGAATTTTTCTATCCTTTTATTACAGACCTTTAAAATTTTTTTTGTACCCCCCCCTTTTTAAGCTAAACCTTGGGCATTTTGCACAAAAGGCGTCACTGACAGATAAAGACCCATCACAAATCGATCAAAATTATCCCTTTTAAGTTTAAATTTCTTTACCAAATTTAAAATCCAAACAAAAAATTAAAGCCCAAAATTTTTAAGCCCCTTACCACGCTCATCAAATAAACAAATGAAAAATTTTTTTAAAAAACATTTTTTGGTGGAGTTTTCTTTGGGGGCTGCTTAAAGTTTTGTTTGCTAGCAGACGACGGGCCTGGAAAGGGGCGTCTTAACGGGGTTTAGCTGCAAAATTTGGGCCCCACAGAGCAAACCCGAGGGACAATTTTAAATCGGCCTGACATGTAAGGTATGACCGAATGGGAACATGACACAAACCCCCCTGGGTTCTTCCAATTTGCCTCACGGGTTTTATTTGAAGTGTTCAAATATGCATTCATTTTTGGCCCCCCAACAAATACGAAAGGGGATCTTGTGGGAAACAAACGCAAAGTTCTGTGGAGTCGCCCTTCGCGAGTAAATGATGTGTCATAAGTATTTGGAATATACAATTAAAAGTTAATTTTTAAAAAATCCGTTCTTTTTTTCTGTGGCTTGTTTTTTTCCTTTTTAAATTGTTATCCCACTTGACAATTTCTACAGGCTTTTCGCCAGTTTATTTCTAACCCCCCAAAAAGTCACCCAAATTTCTGTCTTCGGGTTTCAAAATAAAATAAATAAACATGCGAATATCAAAAAAAAAGAGGAAAAAAAAAGGGAATGATAAAGGGAGAAATTTACTACATCTTTAAGTCCCTTTGCATGAATAATCCTTTTCACACACCACAGGTTCATACATTGGGACCCCAAAAAACCGCGTCATCTATTAAACCCTTTATCAAATCAAGAAACTTTAGAGCCTTGGATTAAAAAACGTAAACGCACTCCCCTTCTTCTTTTAAAAAGCCCGTGCGCAAAGGCCTTGAGATCCGCTCAAATTTTGGTAAAACGAAAAAAACAGTAAAAAACGATCCCCAAACAAGACGTGGGGCTACAATCGCACTAGCCCCAAAATTCACACACACGACACCCCCCCCCCCTCCTCCCCCTCCGCAGAACCCACCCCCATTAATTCTTTCTCCTCTGTCCCCTTTCTCTCTTTGTCTGTCGCTCTCCTTACCGCACACCCACACACCCCAACCCACACACACCACACACGCACGCACTCACACATACACCACCACACACGCACTCACGCCACTCCCAGGGCATACAAAACACACCGTACACACGCACATAAATTCTGCCACCGTTTCCGGGGAAAAGGGATGGCGATATACTCCCACCCCTTGATCGAATGTCGGGCATGTTGCTTAGCCTGCGGGTTTTTGGAAAGCCCACAAGACTCGAAGAATGGCCCGTTTTTTTTTGGGAATGATGCCGATATTCGTTTCATTAGCAGGGTCGTCTCAACCTTTTCGGTAAATTTTTTGGATGATCCCTCATCTTCTCTCTATGAGGGTTAATGGGGTCATGGCCCTGCCCTGTTTTTTAATAATCTACTTTTTGTTACATTGTCTTTTGGTGCCCCCACAGGGGTTTGCGAAAACAAAAAAACAACCCGAAAACGGGGAAAAAAACAAACAAAAACTTTAATTTCAGAATTTCCGAAGTGACCCTCACTGTTTTCCCAGCAAGTCTGTTGGCGGGCCTTTGACCTCACACCACAGCCACCAGACATTCATTACGCTTTTGCACATCGGATTTTGGGGCCTTGCCTTTCCTTCTCGGGGCCCCCACCTGCTTTTTAGCCCTTTTCTGTGGGAGGTTCACAAGTCGCAGAATGGCATGCTGACTGGAAGCAACAATGATGTCACTAGGGACGGCACGTCCCCAGGGACGTTTGTACGCACATTCTCTTCCTTTTGCAGTGTACCCCAAAGCGACCAGCCCTTAGTGATGAACCATCTTTTTTTGGTCATACCCCTTTTCTTTGCTTTTTTTTCTTAAATAGCTCACCTCTGCAGGGGTGTGTCCCTGGTATTCTTGACAATGCTTCCCAAAGAGGGGAAAAAATGTTGTGCAAGTGTTTGATGTGTTGGGGCTTTTTCCCTTTTCTTCTGCAGAATCCCAAACGTTACGTTTTCGCTGTATTTTTTAGCTCAATCGCATTTTATTCCGATCACCCAAGTCAAAATTTTTCGACAAATTCTTTTCCCAAACTACAGGGTATGGTCACATGCTTTCCTGCATAACGACCCCAAAAGGGCTCAAACCACGATACGGGGCCAGGAACGCATCGAGGGGCCCAAATCACTTAATCGTTCCCCCAACGGGGAGAACGTGGCTAAATCAATTGCTCTCATCAAACACGTCTTTTGCCTGGGGATAAAGCTGTGGTACAAGAAAGAAACAACGATGGGGTTTCGGGGCCGAGTTTCCTCCCAAAAATTCAAAATGTTCCCCCAAATTTCCTGATTGTTCCCACAAACCTTGACAGGGGCGGGCATTTCACTTCTTTTTCTCTCAAATCTTCAGAAAACATGCAAGTGAAGGGGTGCTTCCGCTTGCCCCCCATGATTAAGGCCCTTTTTGGTTCCTTCACTGCACCCTGCAGCAATATTGACGTTTTCTGGGGCTTTAAATAACCTTTAACAGGTGTTTCATTTTTAATTTTTCTAAATTAGGAGACTGAAGATCTTTTTCTTTTTTTTTTTTTGCATTTTAGGGTAGTGCTTTCAGTATGTTTTCAGAAGCCCGCAAACCCGCGAACCCCAAAAGCACATCATTTTCACATCATATCCATCGAAAAGACAGGGGTGAAGACTTCTCACAGTTTTGTTGTTGAAAGTGAATAGCATGTTTGGACCTTTTTGATTTATGGGCGTTCCTGTTTTTCGTGCCACCGGGGGGATATTTTTTAGTTGTTTCGGAGGGTGCAGTTCTTTTTGACAATTTTTGTATGTTTTGAAAACAGGCCACGCTAAAGTAACATTCAAGCTACTCAGTTGTGTTTTGTCGCAAGTCCTTCCATATAAACTTTGTTTAGCACATTGGGACAAAGACCTTGGGGGAGACCCATGGAAATTTTAGATGCAGACTCCTATCACCCAAAAGGGAAACATAGTTTTTTCCCAAACTCTGCTATCTTGTTATGTCGACTTCCACATACCTTTTTGGCAGCTCCTGAGTTGTACAGTGGGGGATTTTGGGGCCTTGCAGTCAGTCACTGCTAACCCTTTTTTTTTAATTTGAAACCTTCTATACCAAAGCAAAACAGGGGCATTTTCCCAGAAATTTTCGTGGTTTGTACCAAACCCTTTATTTGGGAAGGGTAATGTCCTCTCTAAGATCTCGCGGTTTTCTCACTTTATCTTTGTGAGCTTTCCAGGCCACTGCATTGTTAGTGCACATGGTCGCTTCCTGACGATGATCCCCCTTGTTTATGTGGTATTAGGAACAGTGGGCCAATCCTCTGGCAATTCCATGTGAAAAAAGTTTTGATAGAGACTGAATAGTTTTCTTCTCGACAGGGGCAACAGCACCTGCCCCCCACAAACATCTTTCCCCCTCATCGCTCACCCGTTTGGGGGCAGGGGGGAGATGGTCTTTATGTTCCCGCAAAGCACCTAGTCCCCCCGATGCGCCGGACAAGGTTTTGTTGAAGCCCTAAAAGGTTTTTTTTTTTATAAAGGTGATGAAAAATAATTTAGTCACCCGACAGGGTAGGGCCTTTTATCAGGGGAAAAGGCATGGGGTGTCCACTTGATGAAAATTCGCGCTAATGTCGCCCGAGGCCAGACGTAATTTTGTTATACCTTAAAAACCCAAAACCATTCACCTCACCAAACAAAAAAATGGGGTGCGGATGGGAGGTGACGTCGAAAATTTTACATCACTGGTCAGCGTGATCATTAGCCTCCCCAAACCTTTTGTATTATGTTTAATTTTTTTAATGATTTATCTAAGACTTAAATCATTCGGGTTTGCTAAAAAGTTCAACAGACAAAAGGGCAACACCGGAAAAATTTTAACAATGAAAAGGTTTTTAAAAAGTGGTTTTAAAAAACACAAATTAAAAAGGGCCATAAACATTTAAAAAATCCAGGGACGCATTTAAAAAATCTGCCAACCCAAAAAACATAGAAAATCTATGTGTCTGTATTACTGCCCAGCTCTTATCTCTGTACTCTCTGTCTGTTTTTTTTGTCTTTTTCCCCCTATTGTCTTTTTGGTTGTTTCTGTCCCCTTCTCTCTCCCCCCCCTCTCCCCCCCTCCCCCCCCCCCCCCCCCCTTCTGTCCTGTCCCCTTTTCCCTCTCTCTAAGTGGAGGAAGGGTGGTTAATAGGGGAAAATTTTGGGGAAAGGGGAAAAACAAGTATGTTTTTACGAGGATGATGCATGTGGATATCACTTTCAAATAAAAATGTTTTGCGTATCATGCAATGATAACAAAGACGATGACGCGTGGGGGCTGTGTGCGGGTTTCGCGGGGGCCATATGTGTGTAACACGAAATAGGCTTTTGGGGAAAATTGTCATCGAACAAAGAGTGCGAAACTGGTTTCTTGCTCGCCGAAATGCCATGGGGGAAGAATTGCAGTAAGTACGAGAGAGAGAGAAGAGAGGAAAGGGGGAAAAAAGAATCAATTAAACAATCTTAATTTCATGTACTGTGGGAAAAAAAGTGTAAGGAACAGCATTTTCCTTTTCCCTTTTTCCTGCCCGGGAAAAAAAGGGGAAAACAAAAAAAAAGAAAACAACACACCCCCCCAAAAAACAAACACCCAACCCCCCACACCCAAAAAAACTACGCAAAAGAGCCAAAAAAGCAAACAAAGAACTTTTTTTCGTGATCCAATAGATTTACTGTATGAAAAAGCGAATGAAAAGTGTAGACAATGAAAAAAAGGGGGAAACAAAAAGAAAAAGGATAAACTAGAAAGGGTTAAAATTTCACGTCCCTTTGGCCACAACACCCCGAGGGTGAAAAAATTGGTAGGGTGAATTTAAACTGATTTCAAAATACAGAAAAAAAAAAAGGATATCATTTTACATGTAAAAGACCAAAAATTTTATCAGAAAAATGTGGGAAAAAATGAAATTAATATATCCAAAAAATAATCTCTGCTTTTTGTTGACTACTGAAAAATGCCGAATACATCGATCTGTGGTGTCATTGTTTCTTGGGATTGCATTAATTGGGGGCAGTCACCGATTTTTTACAAACTTACCAAAAATCGTTAATAGCAAACAATACAAATGAAATGACGTTTATTTCCAAAATTCGTTTCAAAAAAAAGGACAAGGGCCCGTCTTGTGGGGATTTGCTTACAATGAACGTCATTGTTAAAAGGAGTACATTCAATCTTTAACTAAAAAATGACAACTCCAAAGCAATACATTTTTGATGTCTTGTTCTGTTTTAAAAATTTTAAGTTTAAAAACAGCAATCACGCTTCCGAAATAGTTTTATCCCCCTTCTTGAAAACCTCAACAAATTTTTGTTGAATAGAAAAAACCACCAAAACCAACAACAAAAACAAAAAACCCACCTTTACCCCCACCGTTGTAGCCAAACAATATTAAACCACCGGCAAAAATTTTTTCCGAACTCGGACCAGGCATTTTTTACCCGATTGTTTTAAATCAAAAGGCATAAGTAAACTTTTGAGGGAAACCTTTCATATCCTAGTAACAGTTTGAACCAAAGCTTAAGTAAGTTATACGGGGGATTTAGAAGAAAAATGCACTTTTACACTTTTTATATTTCATTGACACCCGCAAGGGTCTGTTGACAAGGTCGGCGATACACCCACAAGACATACAATACAAAACAAGCAAAAAATATAAAAAGCAATAAGCACAACAATACACTCGCATTTTTCCCAAAAAACCCAAAATCTACACAAAAACCAACCCGGCAATTTTTTTCGCATATTTTGAAAACAAAAGTGTGTGTGTGTCTATATAAAAAATACACTTTTGTTTTTAAAAAACTGCGAAATAAAAAAATTTAATATTTGTTGGGTCTTGTGGTGTTTTTGTGTGTGTGGTGTGGTGTGTGTAAGAAAGAAAGAAAAAAAAAAATACAACCGACCCTCCCTTTTTTCTAAAAACCGTATTATATATACTCTGCTTCACTTTCAAAACCACTCCCTGCTAAATTTAAATTTTCAGTGAGATGATTAACTTTGTCTTTTATCTTGGCTTTTTGGGGGCGCTTTCTCACTTGCTCATGGGGCTAAAAATCCCCCACCTACAACTACTACTACTACACTTGCTGCTAATAAAGTACCTCGATGCAGGCTACCGAAGGTAAAAATGGGTGCAACTATATGACGGCCCTGGACTACTGTGACCTTTTACGAATGCGTGAGTACGGTCACACACACCCCCCTCCCCTCTCTGTGTCCTGTCTTCTCTCCTGTCTCTCTCTCTCCTCTCACATGGGTTTTTTGGTGTTTTGTTTTGGGGGTGTGTGTGTGTTTTGTCCTGTGTGTGGTGTGATAGTTTTTCAAAAATAATTGCGCCCTTTCCATTGAAATCATGTGAAGACAAATGGGATGTGTAATTCCTTTCGGGTGGGTGTTGTGGACGAACGCGTTTCCCACTTGGCTGATTCTAATGTAAAAATTGATCTGTACGCCAAAACCCCTTTTTTTGGGGTTTAAGCAAACATGCTGTTTCACGGGAATACTTGTGTTTTCATGCTGTAGTAAAATTATCCCTGTACTCCCTATCCCCGACCCGACCCCACCCCCCTTTTGACCCCGGGAAAAAGGGCCCAGTCTTTAAAAGTTTGAGTTCCCCTCTCTCTTCTCTCTCTCTCTCCCTCTCTCTCTGTCCCCCCCACACAAAAACACACAAAAACACAAAACTTAAAAAAAAAAACAGGGACATATACACATTTTGGTTGTTTTTAGTCTCTACAACCACAATGTGTATATTGCTTTTCTTTTTTTTTTTTTGGTTGTTTTTTTTAGCTCTACCCCCTGTAAACGACCTGCCACCTTGTCGCGGGGCAGGGGCTTGCGTGCCCTGACAACCCCCGGAGCTATCCGGGGGGGTTTTTACTCCTGGGAGGTCAACCAAGCCGGGCAGGCCGCATGGGTAGGGCCAGACTAACTGGCAGTCTCCCCCCTTTCTCACAGGTTTGTCTTTAGGGCCCTATCAAGGGGGGTAACCCCTACAGAAAAACCAGAGGGGTGAAACAGCGGACTGGGGGCCCCGCGCGCCCTTTTAACAAACCCCAGTGCCACAACTACGCACAAGAGACAAGTTGGGCGACATTGAAACGATGGCGCTCGCCCACTGAGGGCCTCCAGGGGGGTGCATGCCGGGCCCGCGCCTCAACGGAGTCCGCCCCACGACTGGAGGGCCCCTCCCGTCTTGGCACCCAGGAAAAGGGAGGAAACGATTTGGGGCACATCAAATTCACCAAAAGCGCAACCTTTCATGGGTTTCATTGGGGGAAAGCAAAGGGGTCATACAAAAAGACGGAGCTAGAACCCACCCTTTAAAAAACATCAAAACGCTCATCAAGAAACCCACCGCAAAACGGAAAAGCATTCAGAGTCAGAGGATCATGCTTCAGGTCGGACAAGCAAAAACCAAAGGGTATCCTACCCTTGTTAGAAAAACATAACACCCTCGAACACCGCCCATGGAAATGCCGAGTACCAAAAGATTGGGTGGTTGTGTGGCCATCGAGCAGAAGACCTCGTTGTCACCAGCGGGGGGGGGGGGGAGGGGGGGGGTGGGTTGGGGGGAGGACCTGAATCTATCTGTGAATGCGCGAGGGAATATCCAATCTGCGCATGAAATTTCGCTGACAGTTGGCAGACAAAGACAGGCATACCATTGTCAGGGAGCTTGTTTGCCCGTGACTTTCTGGCCTGCCTCTTCTGAACAGCTGCAGCACGTCCTGTTGGCCTCACACAACCTGGCGCCTTTGTGCACAGCAGCACGCCATTTATCACGGTCCCACTGCAGATTCCTCCCAGGAGTCCAGGGTTGATATCAAAACGCTTTCAGAGAGACTTTCAGAGTATATCTGAAGCGCTTTCTTCTGACCTCCGTGTGATCTCTTCCCTGTTTGCAGCTCGCCATAGAAGAGCCTTTTGGGCAGCCGATGGTCTGGCATGCGCGCACGTGTCCCAGCCCAGCGAAGCTGGGACTGCATCAGGATGGTGAAGATGCTGGGAAGGGTGGCTTTTGCGAGCACCTCTGTGTCAGGGGTCTTGTCTTGCCACTTGATGTTCAGTAGCTTCCTGAGGCATATTGTGTGGAAGTTGTTCAGCTTCTTGGCATGTCGTTGGTACACTGTCCAAGTTTCGCAGGCGTACAGTAGTGTGGGGAGAACTACTGCTCTGTAGACCTTTAGCATGGTCTCAAGACTAATGCCTCTTCTGTTCCAGACATTTGCATTGAGTCTACCAAAAGTTGCGCTTGGTCTTGCAATCCTGACGTTCACTTCATCTTCGATGTCCCGCATTCGTGACAGTGTGCTGCCAAGGTATGTGAACCGCTCCACCGCACTGAGTCTCTGACCGTTGACTGTGATGTTGGGCTCAACGTAGGGTTTCCCCTGGGGCTGGCTGATGGAGAACTCAGTTTTCCTCGTGCTGATGGTAAGGCCGAAGTTCCTGCTGGCAGTGGCAAACTTGTCAACGCTGAGTTGCATGTCAGCTTCAGATCCAGCGTTTGAGGGCACAATCATCAGCAAACAAAAAGTCTCTGATGATGTCTGTCATGACCTTCGTTTTTGCTTGAAGCCTTCTGAGGTTAAACAACTTACCATCTGTTCGGTACTTTAGGCCAATTCCAACATCGCCATCTCTGAAGGCATCAGTAAGCATTGCAGAGAACATGAGGCTGAACAGCGTTGGAGCCAGGACGCAGCCTTGCTTGACACCATTTGTGACAGCAAAAGGAGCAGATGTTTCGCCTTTGTCCTGGACTCGAGCCTGCATGCCTTCATGGAATTGGCCTGACCAAGGAAATAAATTTCCGAGGGCATCCGTACTTGGCCATGATCTTCCACAGTCCCTCTCTACTCACGGTGTCGAAGGCCTTAGTGAGGTCGACATAGGTGAGAGACAGATCAGCATTTTGCTCCTGACATTTCTCTTGCAGCTGCCTTGCAGCAAACACCATTGTCGGTGGTTCCGCGCTCTTTCCGGAATCCACATTGGCTCTCAGGCAAATGACCTTGGTCAAGGTGTGCTGTGAGGCGGTTTAGTAGGATCCTGGCAAGTATCTTGCCTGCGATGGACAGCAAGGAATGCCCCGATGGTTATCACAGGCTTGCCGGTTCCCCTTTCGCTTGTACAAGTGAATGATAGATGCATCTTTGAAATCCTGGGGGATCATCTCTTCTTTCCACATGAGTGAGTACAGCTGATGGAGCTTCTCAGTCAGCACAGTGCCTCCATCGTTGTAGACCTCTGCTGGTATGGAGTCTGAGCAGGTGCTTTGCCACTGGATAGCAGACGAATTGCTTTCTGGGTCTCAAGAGGTGTTGGCGGATCGTCCAGTGCTTCGTTGATGGGGACTTGTGGGAGACGGTCTATGGCTTCATCATTTATGGAGGAAGGGCGATTTAAGACACTGTTGAAGTGCTCAGCCCAGCGTTCGAGAATTTTCTCCTCTCGGTGATCAAGGTATTCCCATCTGCACTGAGGAGGGGGGATGATCCTGAGGATGTGGGGCCGTAGACTTCTTTTAAGGCATCATAGAACCCTCTTCATATCGTGCCTGTCAGCATATCCCTGGATCTCATCAGCTTTGTCACTCAGCCACTTATCCTGCATCTGGCGGAACTTTTGCTGAACAGTCCTGCGGATGGCATCGTACACATCCTTTTTTGATGTGGACTTTGGGTTGCTGAGGTAGGCTTGATGCAGATGGCGTTTCTCATCCAGAAGCTGCTTGATTTCATCACAGTTTTCATCAAACCAGTCTTTGTGCTTTCTGGACATGGGTCCCAGGGTCTCTGAAGCTGTACTATAGATCAGCTCACGCAGGGTCCTCCAGTCAGACTCCACATTCTGGTTGTCCAGAGAGGCGGATTCCAGACAATCTTCCAGCAGCTCCACAAAGGACTGTTTGATGGTGATGTTTTTCAACTTAGCGATGTTGAGCCGTTTTGGAGCCTTCTGGCCTTGGGGGCGTCTCTTGGGTGGATTCGAATATCAGCTTCGAGACTACAAGGCGATGGTCTGTCAAACACTCGAGTCTCAACAGTCTCAACAGCCGAGTCTCACTCAAGGCTGCGATGTCTATGTTGTATCTGGCGAGTTCGGATGCCAACTAGTGCCCGTTCTCCTTTGGGGTCTGTCCGCGTTATCTCTGTCCAGGAGAGTCCTTATGTTCAAGCACAATGGTGAGAGGAACGATCCTTGCTTTTTTTTCTTTTCTTTCTTGTTGTTTCGACCGCTGATGTAGGGTCCCTGCCAGCCGCGGTATGCTGGCCAGGGTGATATGGAGCAGGCAATTTTTAGGGCAACTTTTCTAGCCCCTTCCTCATGCCAGGGAGGTGAGCAGTGCATTCCTAAAGAGGGCTGCTCAGAGCTCAGACGGCTCCTGCCGAGCTCCAACGCTGCTCCTGTCGACGAAGAAGACCCTATGGCCTGAGCCGCCTGCGTGCAGGTCCTGCGACTGCGACTGCCAGTGTACCACACCTGTCGTTTTGTCGCTCGCCTATCGCCACAGGACTTGGGGGTGATGAAATGATGAAGGAATGAAAGGGTCATTTTGGATGACTGATGACTTGCGCAATGAGTTTGTTTAAAGTGAAGAGGAGTTGCGCAACGTCAACCTCACTCTCTCGTCCGGGTCCACCAATTTCCAGTGGCAAGACTAAGTCAAGATGACTGGAGGATGAGCACGGATGCAGTGGATGACCAAGATATCCTTTCGGTGTCTCATCTTGCTCTCTGCACTCCACAGTGCGTTGCTGTAACCGCCTTCCTCTCCGTTGAGCCGATAGGTTTCTTCCGCAGATTCTGCCGGATCCAGACTTCGCATGCATGGGTAGACACACCCCGGGGGCCAACTGCGTGTGGCATGCACAGCAGCACAGTGGAGCTAGATGGCCGTCGGTGGCTCTCCTGAGCCAACGCCCTTTTATGGATCTCCATAAGGGTGTCTAGCCACCCGCCTCACCAGTCCCGGAAGGGCGCTGTGGGAGTGCCGGTTTAGTCGCCGGCAACCCGACCCTGAACAGGTTGTACTGGATTACAGGTTACCAGTAGCAGATCTAATGACCTGACCTGACAAGGGCCAAACTGAATGACACAGAGTTGCACATCCTGAACTTCTACTGCCCCCAATGACCGTCCACTGTCCCTCAACACCATAGAGGGTCCCAGACGCAAGTTTTCTTGCTGTGGGTGACTTCAACAGCCACTCCCAGAGCTGGGGTTACGACCATATGGACCGCCGAGGTGAAGAAGCGGAAGACTGGCAAGACGACCATCATCTCGTTCTCATCAACTCCCCAAGCGACACCCCAACCTTTCTACTCCAGACGATGGCGCTCCACCACTACCCCTGACCTTGCCTTTTGCACTGACGACCTCCACGGAGACGTTAGCAGAGAAGTAGGGGATCAGCTGGGAGGCAGCGATCACAGGCCAGTGTTCATCACTATCAACAGGAAACACCACCAACACTCCAGTGCCCCACGCTGGAATTACAAGAAGGCCAAATGGGGTCTCTTCCAGACACCGCACCAATGCTCTTACCAGGTAAATCCATGTCTCACGGCAGAGACATCAATAACATTGTCAGAGAGCTGAACGGCTGCATCCTTCAAGCAGCCCAAGAATGTATCACGTGGAGCTCCCAAAGACTACAAACCCTACTGGTCAAACCAGCTTCAAGAACTTCAGGACGAGATGACAGAAGCCAGACAGGAAGCAGAAAGAAATCCATCAGATGAGAACCACCTGCGACTTCAGCAGACGAAGCCAAATTCCTCAAGGCAAAAGTACAAGCGAGACGCCAGAGCTCGAGAGAGAAGACAGCGGCGCTGAACCTGAGAAAGATGGAAGGAAGCTGTGGAAAGTTGTAGGTCAACTCAATGATGAAGGCAGCAGAGCTCAGACAACTACGCTGGAGGAGATCGGAGAGTTACTGACAGGACGACGCGCAGCCAACCGCTTTGCTGACAATTACGCAGAGGAGAGCAATGTACCTGTCAGCCCTCTCCAAACAAGAGAAGCAAGAAGGGAACAGAGAGAACGGACCCACAACACCGATGTGAAACTCATTGAAGCAGCCCCTCACTCTTTACGAGCTTCAGACAGCTCTGAGGAAACTAAAAACCAGGAAATCCCCAGGGCCAGATGGGATCACTAACGAGATGTTGAAGCACCTCGGCAACACCGCCGTCCTGAAACTTCTGGAGGTTTACAACCACAGCTGGGAAACTGGGGACCTTGGCTCAAGTCTGGCGAGAAGCCATCATGATTCCTATCCTTAAGAAGGGAAGGGACAAGAAGAAGGCGGCCAGCTACAGACCAATCAGCCTGACCAGCTGCCGTTGTGAAGACCCTAGAAAGGATGGTGAACCAGCGCCTGCTTTGGTATCTCGAGACTGAAAACATCCAGGTTTCTGAACAGGCAGGCTTTCGTCAGTTTCACAGCACAGAGGACCAAGCTACCTACCTCGCACAAGAAATAGAAGATGCGTTCCAGGAGCAGAAGGTAGTTCTTGCTGCCTGGATTGATCTGCAAAAGGCCTTTGATAAAGTCTGGACTGACGGCCTCCTCGTGAAGCTGCAGAGATGTGGGGTCGCAGAGAACATGCTGCGCTGGATCAGATCCTATCTCCACAACCGCAGGGCAAGGGTCACAGTTGACGGACCCAAAGGCAAGAAAGTACTGCTGCGACACGGAGTTCCACAGGGAGGAGTCCTCTCCCCTTCCCTCTTCTTGATCTTCATCAATGACCTCATTGAAACACTTCCCAAAGGTATCCATGCTGCACTCTACGCTGATGACCTAGTGATGTGGTGTAAGGAGGAACATGCCACTACCGCCACCTACAGAATGCAGCTAGCAGCAGACCGCTTAGCAGCATGGGCAGAGGAGTGGTATGTAGCCATCAACAAAGAAAAGTCCTCTACAACACTCTTCACACTGTCACCAAAACAAAAACCAGGAACCATCAAACTGGGACGACACACCCCTGAGAAGTGACGAGGAGGCTACTATCTTGGTGTCACCTTCGACAAGAGACAAACCTGGAAGCCACATATCAAACGTGCTGAAGCAAAAGCCAGACGCACATGTTCAAGAAGCTGAAGCTGGCACCATCACCGACCTGTCCCTGTGGTCTTGAAGACCAAACACCAGAACATGTTCTGCAGACTTGTCCCCTCCACCAGGGACTGAGAGACACCGTGTGGCCAGAAGCAACCCCACTACGCACCAAGCTCTACGGCTGCAGACAAGACCTGGAAGCCACGACGACATTTGTCTCGCAGTCAGAGTCACACTTGAGAAAACCATCACTGTCTGCTCTCTCTACCTTCCTCCTTCCGTCCGTGTTCTGAGGCAGGACCTCATGAACCTGGGTCGACCAAGCTCCCACGTCCGTTTTTACTGTTGGGCGACCTTTCAATGGACACTCCCCGCTCTGGGGGAAGTGAGATGACATCAGCCCGAGGTCTTCTCTTGGAAAACCTCCTTTCCGACATGGACTTGTGCTGTCTTAACAAGTCTCCCACTTACCTTCATCTGCCCTCTGGAAAGCTCTCGTGTTTAGATCTGTCGGTCTGCGATCCATTGTTGGTCCTGGACTACGAGTGGAAAGTGCACGACGATCTGCACGGGAGTGACCACTTTCCTGTCGTCCTCCGCCCACAGAAGGAGAAGGTGACTCTCTGCCTGACCGCCTGAACTATGACAAAGCAGACTGGAGTTTTTTTAACCACGAAGATAAGAGCGGAGCTGCAGGAAGAAACAGTTATTGAAAAGCAAGGACCCTGCTGACACTCTGACTCGGATCGTTTTAGATTGCGCCAAAGCAGCAGTCCCATCGTCTACCTCCAAGCCTCGGGTGCCAAGAACGCCCTGGTTCAACGCGGAATGTCGGGAGGCCCGTAAGTCTCGGAAGAGAACGCAGCGACGCGTCTTTCGGAGACGGAGACCGATAGCGTTCGAACCATCAACAGCTGAGGGCGAAAGCCAGGTATGTTTTTAAAAGAGCCAGAGGAAGTCATGGAGAGATTTTTGCTCTTCCTTAACCTCCAACACACCCAAGAAGAAAATGTGGAGGGTTTTAAAAAAAATTAAGGGGAAAAACATAGCCCCCTTTATCACTTTAAAAATTTTAGACGCCCGGTACAGAGAAGAAAACTTTTCCAATTTGCTTCCTCCCAATTGAATAGAACTCGAGATCTCTAACAAATCTGCTGGTTTTTTTAAAACCAAAAAACCCGTCAGAAAAAACAGCATGTAATTCTTTTCCGCAACACGGGAATTTCAACCTTCAGGGTCGGACGGGTTGCTATATGCGATTAGGCAACTCTCTTTTCCATCCCCCTTTTCCCCCCCTTTCTCCCCCCCCCCTTCCCCCTCTCTCCCTCTTCTCCCCCCCCCCCCCCCCCCTTTTTTTCCCCCCTCTCCTTCACCCCCCTCCCTTTCCCTTCAGCTTTTTCACGTGCTATCTGAGGATTGTGGTGTCTGACCCTTTTTCCCGACGTTTTTTTAAACCCGAGCGATTCAGGGTCATCTGGAGAGAGGAGAAAGATTTCCCCTTGGGCTTTTGATGCCAAGCTCTGTCAAGAGGACGGATCACGTTCCAGCGAGGAGCTGTTGGGTGTCGTCTTGCAGAAGTAGTGGGGTGTGTTCGTTTGTCACCCCCTTCTTTCTGTGTGTGTGGGTCTGTGTTTCACCCTGGGTAGCGGTTGTTGTGCCCATTTACCTGGTGACAGGTTTTCCTGTTTCCCTCCCTTCCGTGCCACTGCCTTCGACGGATCTCCGGGATAAGTCTGGAATGGTCCTCGGTCCCCTTCTAACGTGTCCACCCCGAAACTCCCTCACTCCCGTTCCCCGTTCCCACTTTCCCACTGTCCCTCTTGCCCGACCAGCTTCAGCCAGCAAAACTACCAGCGTGGTCCGTCTTTGGCTGTCTGTCAAGCATGATGAAAATGGACTGTGTCACTAATAATTCATTTTCATCATTTTTATTATTCCATAGCAAGGGATTGAAAACAACGACATCAGCAACAACAACAACGACGAAACACAGATAGTGATTGCATCGTGAGGTCTATTTATGGCACAGGACGAGCAAAGCACACACTATATTGCCAGTATATTACATGTTCCGTCACTGTTTGACCAGGAATTCCCAAAAGTGGAGACTGCCACTCCCTTCCAAACATGTGTCTTCATGGAGCCCTGTGCTCTGATGGGCAATGTCAGTGCAATTCCGAGGTAACGCGTACTACAACAGAGAGATGCGGTATGCTGCTTTTGTCTGTTGGTTCGACTGCAGTTTTTTTTCTGAATTGTTACTGTCTTTGTCTCTGAGTGTCTGCCTGTTGGTCTCTCTGTCTCTCTCTCTTCACCACCATATTTGATGCCTTGTGCATGAGCGTATAAAAAACAAAAACAAAACAAAGAAAAACAAACAAACAAACAAACAAGAGGCATGACTCACTTGTGCTTCACGCTTTATCCAGTAAAGGAATCATGAGGAGAGAAAAACAAAAAAATTGTAGAATCGCTGAAAAGTGCTCTGTATTGAATATGGTATATAAAATAAACTTGGGAGAAAATAAAATATTAAAAAAGGCTTGCAAGCGGGATCGAACCATGCATGTTCAGTTCCTAAGCAAGCAGAGTAATCCCCACTGCTGCTGCGCATCTGACGTCATTCAACTAAATTTAATGCTTAAAACAATTTTGATATTTCTTCTTCATGCGATAAGTAGATGTGATTGTAGTGGACGTAATAACGCCGTTTAAATCATGTTTTTTGTGTGTTTTATTATATTTTCTGCTGTTGCGAGAATTAAATACAAACTTGTGTGTCTCTGCTATTCTGCTTTCCACTCCGCAGGACCTACTTATCTTTCTGACCTTATCAATGTTTACACTCCCACAAGAAATCTCCACTCTTCCTCTGACTGTTAACTTTTGAAACTTCCTCGTGTCAATACAAGAACCTGTGGTGAACGATCTTTCTTCTTTGCTGCTCCTCACATCTGGAACAACCTTCCTTATCATATCCGTGCATCTGATTTTATTTCTGCTTTTCGCTCATCACTAAAGATGCATCTTTTTAAAACCTATAAGTACTCTCAGCTTCCTTTTCTCCAACACCACCCATGTCAGCTCACTTCGGATGTATGTAGAGTGGGAAAGGGAGAGTGTGAGTGGGTGGAGGGGTTTTTGAGAAAGAGTGGTCATAAATGTTTTATGTTACTTGTAATATTTTTCTTTCAAGTAAAGCGCCCTGAGCTCTTAGTGAGAAAGGGCGCTATATAAATGTACACTAGTAGTAGTAGTAGTAGTAGTAGTATTTCGATGATTCTTTCGTTTCGGCAGTAAAAGAGACGTTGCCATCTCTTCAAGCACAGCGCAACACATAGTAGATCTCTAGATCTGCACGAACCAGTCTACAAAGGGCTGAAAGAAACGATCTACTCAATTTTTCTTTTATGTTCATTCCAGTTAATTCAGTGTCCAGTTTAGAATACATATATGCAGTAAACACGTCGATGGTGTAGTTAGTGTCAGCGTATGTGTTCTGTCCAGAATTTGAATTTCTTTCCTTTTAATTGTGAACAAGAAAAACGAGGTCATGTCGTCTTTGAACACAACCTACCTTCTAGTAGGCCTAGAAGGAAGAATTTTCGTATTTCGAAACGAAACCTTAATAAACCGTTAATTATTCGGAAATACGGCTTAATTCGGGAGACTTACAACCTGTTATTGGTATGAGTGTGAAGATTTTTTTTCATACTATGTTTAAGCCATATTTGATACTGGCAGACAAAGTATTAACAGAGGAAATGGCAGTGTTAAAGTTTACCAACACACACACACATACGCACACACACACACACACACGTCTCACCCACAGACAACCGAACGCCGGGTTAAACATAGACACTTTGTTTACACAAGTGAGTCAAAAAAGTGTGCATGAGTCCGTGCATGCGGGCAGATGTGCCCATGTGTGTGTTGTGTGTGTGTGTGTTTTGGGTGGTGGAACTTGTTTCGCAATGACTCTGCTGAGTGATTTTTTTTTTTTTTTATTTTTTTTTTTAACGTTTTATGCCAAATTTTCCCGTTTTTGCTCGTAATCAGTATATCAGTATGCATTACAATATAATAATATAGTTATTCTGACTCTGATTCTGTTTTATTGCTGAAGGCACTGAAAGGCCGAGTGGACAGTAGGCCTGTCGGAGAGGCATCACCATTTCGTTAGCCACCAGAGCAAACAAGCAGGGATAGCCTGCATCAGGTGGACATGATCAGTGTTTTTATTTTATCTAACCAAGCATGTAGTATGATACAGACTCCTGAGCTCTTTCCTTTACATGATATTGAAACCAAACCTGTTCTAACCCCATGACTTAGCACGTGAAATCGTTATGCATGTAATATTTAAAGAACAAAAGTTACGCATAGTAAAAACCAGGAGTGGTATATTCCTTCTGGAATTTTTTATTATTAAAGTTTCCGGAACTGTTCTGCATTCCTGCCCTTCAAAGTGCCGGGCAAGGGAACACACATTTGTAACACTTTCTCAGTTTGTGGAATGTTCTAGGAGGCTTCTGGAACTAATGTACTTCAGTTTTCTGTGCATAGAGTGATCACAATAACATAAAACACATTGGAACCTAACCACCACTTCTTCCACAAGAGAACATTGATCTGTTCGTTACGCACTGCTGGTCATTCTGGAACAGCCCCGGAGCCAGTGAGTTCACAAGGCGCTGATAACTGTTAGGTCGCCACCATCAAGTCACACGCCAGAGCATACTCTGCGCTGCAGCTGAGTCAGTTGAGTGTTGATCATGGTGGCTGTTGGGATCCAACATAACGCAGTACACCCCGATACAAAGAATCTTGCTGTTTGATTTTCATGCAGATGCCTTGGAGAAGAAGGTTGGGGGGCATTGCGATGATGACAAGGACAAAGGGGTAACGTCCTGCGATGACCCGATGGCATCGTGTATTAACAACACATGTCGTGTCAGAGCAGTTTTGTGCACGACAGTGTCCAGTTTGGAATGTCGTGAGTGTTTGGTTCTTGCCTCCCACCTCCTACCTCCCACTCTCTGTCTCTCAGTAGATCTATCTACTATCTGTCTATATCTATATAATCATATATATCACTCTCTCTCTATGTGTATATATATATATATATATATATATATATATATTCATATATATATGCATATATATGTATGCACACACACACACACACACACACACACACACACACACACACATATATTATATATATATATATATATATATATATATATATATATATATAGTGTAATGCCTCACACAGTCTCTCTCTGTCCCTCTCTGTCTCTCTGTCCCTCTCTTTCTCTCAATATATATATATATATATATGTATGTGTGTGTGTGTGCGTGCGTCTCTCTCTCTCTCTCTCTCTCTCTTCTCTGTATATCTATCTATCTATCTATCTATCTATATATATATATATATATGTGTGTGTGTGTGTATATGTATGTATGTATGATATGTGTTTGTGTGTGTGATGAATCGGTTTATTTTGTCATATCAGTCAATCAGCGTGCACACTTTTATGAAAGTCATTTTGTAGGGTGCTCCATTTTGAGGAAAATTTCAGACATTGGTGATTTCCATTCTGAACCCGTTAAAATCGAACACGGAGTCCCCAAAAGATCTGTTTTAGTCCCAGTTCTCTTCACACTGTACACTGCTCGTCTCGCTGAAATAATCAACTGCCACAATGTCAGTCATCATTCAACTTCAGAAGAGTGATACCCCTAAAACTTCCATTGCTTTTTCCAGCTGTCAGGAACCTCGGCATTGTCCTTGACAATACACTGACCATGCAAATATTTATCAGTCAGACATGACAATCCTGCCACTGTCAGTTGCGGTGCATCAGTTCTATTCGGAAATATTTGTCCACCGACGAACAACTGGACTTGTCCTCTCTTTCATTCACTCTCGCCTTGTCTACTGTAACCCTCTATTGTCTATTTTACTCGCTTCATCCATTCAGTCCCTTTTGCGCATACAAAACTCTGCTGCCCGACTCGTCCACAGAAAGAAAAGTTCTGAGCACATCACTCCTCTTTTGCAACATCTCCATTGGCTCCAAGTCTCACACAGAATAAAGTATAAGCACTCTGTGTTGTGAATGTATTCACAGATCTGCCCCTTGCTATCTCCATTGCTGCCTTCACCTCTACACACATCTCGCTTACTACGATCGGCTTCGGATCCACTCTCGTTACGTATGTCTAGATTTAAACACTGTTGGCTGCCGTTTTCTCTGTGTCTGTGGACCTTGCATTTGGAATGAACTTCATCTTTCGCTTCGTCAGGTCTCCGCACTCAGCTATTTCACGTCTGGCCTTAAAACCCACCTCTTCCTAAGATAGCCTCCCTCCCCTTCCTCTTCCTTGTCTTCAGTTTCTCCAGTTTTAGAGTTATGCATGCGTGTGAACGACTGGTGTGAAAGCGCTTTGAATCACTGTCCATCTTTTGAATAGGCAGTTATATGTTTTCTTTATGATTTTAAACACGATGCAATGTTGTTGTTGTTTAATCTTTCTTTGTTTTTTGTATGTTTGTTTGTTTCTTTTTTTTAAGTTGATAGGGGTCAGGGAGCTTGTTTCCAACGATACAAATTTGTTGTTGTTTTGTACAAGCGGTGAATACGTTTTAAGTTTGTGTTGCTACAGTCTATTGTCCCATAAAGTTGATGCATAAACGGTGATTGTGAGAATGTATGCACAGCTTACATACACACAAACACACACACACACACACCCCACACACAACACACATATATATATATATATATATATATATATATATTAGTATATCTACGTATATATCATTGATACTAACATACATGTATCCCTTCACAGATAATTAATAATAATAATAATAATAATGATACCCCCATCGCCCCTCCATGCAAAACATGACTAATCGGCGCAACACAAGATAAAAATCAACGGCAAAACAACAACTTCCATACCATACAATTCCTGCATAGCAAGAAACCAAACACAAACATTACCCACACACACACACACACACACACACACAACACATCACAAAACCACACCACACCACACCACACCACATCAACACCACAAGGCCACAATCACACCAACACCACACCACACCACACTCACCACATCACATCACATCACATCACATCACATCACATCACATCACACCCGACACCACAACACAACAAACACCCCCCCCCCCCCCCCCAACACAACACAACACAACACCAAACCACACCACAACCCCACACCACCGACACACACACCCCCCCCACACCCCCCCCCCCACCCCCACCCCACCCCCACCCCCACACCCCCTACCCCACCACCCCACACCCCCCCCCACCCCCCCACACTCACCCCCACCCCCCACACACACCCCACCCCACCCCCCACAACACCCCCACACACCCCACACACCTCCCAACACCACACACCCACACACACACCCCCCACACACACACCCTCACACCCCACACACACACCCCCCACACCCCACACACACCCACACACACCCCCAACACCACACACCCACACACACCCCCACACACCCCCACAACCCCCACACACCAACACACACCCCCACACACCCCCACACACACCCCACACACCCACACACACCCCCACACACCCCCACACACCCACACACCCACACACACCCACACCCACCCCCACACACCCACACACCCACACACACCCCCACACACCCACACACCCACACACACCCCACACACCCACACACCCACACACACCCCCACACACCCACACACACCCCCACCCCACCCCCCCCCACCCACCCACACACACCCCCACCCCACCCCCCCACCCCCAACACCACACACCCACACACCACCCCACCCCACCCCCCACCCCCACCCCCCCACACACCCCAACCCCCACCCCCCCCACACAACCCCACCCCCCCACACACCCCCACCCCCACCCCCCCACAACACACACCACAACCCACACCCCCACACACACCACACACACCCCGCACACACCCCCACACACCCCCACCCCCCCACACACACCCCCACACACCCCACCGCCACCCCCCCACACACACCCCCACACCCCCCACCCCCACCCCCCCACACACACACCCACACACCCCCACCCCCACCCCCCCCCACACACACCCCCACCACCCACACACACCCCCAACACCACACACCCCCACACAC
This sequence comes from Babylonia areolata, assembly GCF_041734735.1. Taxonomy (NCBI): domain Eukaryota; kingdom Metazoa; phylum Mollusca; class Gastropoda; order Neogastropoda; family Buccinidae; genus Babylonia; species Babylonia areolata. The sequence continues at coordinate 61,355,090 of NC_134894.1, read as the reverse complement.
CCCCACACACCCACACACACCCCACACACCCACACACACCCACACACACACCCACACACCCCCACACACCCACACACACACCCACACACCCACACACCCACCACACACCCCCCACACACCCACACACACCCCCACACACCCACACACACCCACACACACCCACACACACCCCCACACACCCCACACACACCCCACACACCCACCCACACTCCCAACACACCCCACCCACACCCCAACAACACCCACCACACACCCCCACACACCCCAACACCACACACCCCACACACCCACACACACCCCAACACACACACCCACACACACCCCAACACCACACACCCACCCACCCACACACACCCACACACACCCCAACACACCCACACACACCCCAACACACCACACACACCCCCACACAACCCCAACACACCCACACACACCCCAACACACCCACACACACCACACACACCCCAACACACCCACACACACCCCAACACACCCACCCACCCCCACACACCCCAACACACCCACACACACCCCAACACACCCACACACCCACACACACCCCAACACACCCACCCACCCCCACACACCCCCAACACACCCCCACACACCCCAACACCACACACCCACACACACCCACACACCCCACACACCCACACCCACCCCACACACCCCACACACCCCACCCACCCCACACACACCCACACACCCCACACACCCCACACACCCCCCCACCCCCACACACCCCACACACACCCACACACCCCACACACCCCCCCAACACCCCACACACCCCACACACCCCACCCCCCCAACACCCAACACCCACACCCCCAACACCCCACACACCCCCCCAACACCCACACACCCCACCCCCCCAACACCCCACCCCCCCAACACACAACACCACAACACCCCCCCAACACCCCACCCCCCAACACACAACACCCCAACACCCCCCCAACACCCCACCCCCCCAACACACAACACCCCAACACCCCCCCAACACCCCACCCCCCCAACACACAACACCCCAACACCCCCCCACACACACAACACCCCAACACCCCACCCCCCCAACACCCAACACCCCACCCCCCCCAACACCCCACCCCCCCAACACCCCCCCAACAACCCCACCCCCCCAACACCCCCCCCAACACCCCACACACAACACCCCAACACCCCCCCAACACCCCCCAACACCCCACACACAACACCCCCACACCCCCCCAACACCCCACACACAACACCCCACACACAACACCCCAACACCCCAACACCCACCCCACACACAACACCCCAACACCCCCCCAACACCCCCCCCACACACAACACCCCAACACCCCCCCAACACCCCCACACACACAACACCCCAACACCCCACAACACCCCAACACACCCCCAACACCCCACACACAACACCCCAACACAACCCCCCAACACCCCACACACAACACCCCAACACACCCCCAACACCCCACACACAACACCCCAACACACCCCAACACACCCCAACACCCCCCCAACACCCCACACACAACACCCCAACCCACCCCACACCCCCCACACACAACAACCCCAACACACCCCAGCACCCCCCACACACAACACCCCAACACACCCCACACCCCCCACACCAACACCCCAACACACCCCACACCCCCCACACACAACACCCCAACACACCCCACACCCCCCACACACAACACCCCAACACACACCCCCCACACACACACAACACCCAACACCCCCCCCACACACACACAACACCCCAACACACACCCCCCCACACACACAACACCCCAACACACCCCACACCCCAACACACCCCACACCCCACACACAACACTCCAACACACCCCACACCCCACACACAACACCCCAACACACCCCACACCCCCACACCCACACACCCCACACCCCACACACCCCACACCCCACACACAACAGCACACACCCCACACCCCACACCCCACACACCCCACACCCCACACACACCCCACACACAACACCCCACACCCACAACCAACACCCCACACCCCACACACAACACCCCACACCCCCCACCACCCCACACCCACACACAACACCCCACACACAACACCACACACCCCACACCCCACACACAACACCCCACACCCCACACCACCCCACCCCACACACAACACCCCACACCCCAACACACAACACCACACACCCCACACCCCACACACCCCCACCCCACACACAACACCACACACACCCCACACCCCACACACCCCACCCCACACACAACACCACACACACCCCACACCCCACACACCCCCACCCCACACACAACACCACACACACCCCACACCCCACACACCCCACCCCACACACAACACCACACACACCCCACAACCCCACACACCCCCACCCCACACACAACACCACACACACCCCACACCCCACACCCCCCACACAACACCACACACACCCCACACCCCACACACCCCACACAACACACACACACACACCCCACACCCCACACACCCCACACCAACACCACACACACCCCACACCCCACACACCCCACACAACACCACACACACCCCACACCCCACACAACACCACACACACCCCACACCCCACACACCCCACACAACACCACACACACCCCACACCCCACACAACACCACACACACCCCACACCCCACACACCCCACACAACACCACACACACCCCACACCCCACACACCCCCACACAACACCACACACACCCCACACCCTACACACCCCACACAACACCACACACACCCCACACACCCCACACAACACCACACACACCCCACACCCCACACACCCCACACAACACCACACACACCCCACACCCCCACACACACCACACACCACCACACACACCCCACACCCCACACACCCCACACACTACCACACACACCCCACACCCCACACACCACCACACACACCCCACACCCCACACACCCCACACACCACCACACACACACCCACAACCCCACACACCACCACACACACCCCACACCACACACCCCACACACCACCACACACACCCCACACACCACACACCACCATACCACACACCACCACACACACCACACATCACCATACCACACACCACCACACACACCACACATCACCATACCACACATCACATCACATACCACACAACACAACACATCACATCACATACCACACACCACATCACATACCACACACCACATCACATACCACACATCACATCACATACCACACATCACATCACATACCACACATCACATCACATCACATCACACACAACAAAAACACCCCAACACATACCAAACATCACATCACTTAAGTGATCCGATCTCACATCACAACACCCGACACCAAAAATCACAGCAGGACCAAAGCACCCCAAAGTTTCAGTTTCAGTTTCTTAAGGAGGCGTCACTGCGTTCGGACAAATTCATATGCGCTACACCACATCTCCTGGGCAGATGCCTGACAGCAGAATAACCCAACGCGCTTGTCAGGTGTTGAGTGCATGCTTATATATTTGTGTACTTATCGCAGTGGATTTCTGTTCACATAATTTTGCCAGAGGACAACACTCTTGTTGCCATGGGTTCTTTTTTCAGTGCGCTAAGTGCGTGCTGCACACGGGACCTTATCCGAAAGACCAGACGCTCAGTTTGATTTTCCAGTCAAACTTGGGAGAATGGTTGAGAGTGGGATTCGAACCCACACCCTCAGTGACACTCTGTATTGGAGGCTGAGCGTCTCAACCAATCTGCCACCTTCCTCCTTAACAGCACCCCAAAACCGACCTGAACACCCCAAATCAATCGCGTCACACCATAACGCCCAAGCAGTGCACAACCCGACTATTTTCTTCGATGGATTTCTTTATCTTGAAGTTCATCTCTTGGTTTACACGTATCTGAATTGCTTGAATGAGTGTGTCACTTGCAAACATTTCGCATTTACATTGTGTGTGTGTGTGTGTGTGTGTGCGCGCGCGCGCGTGTGCGCGTGTGCATGTGTGTTCCGCAAAAGGTAAAGGCCCTGGCTCCTTGTGTGGCACCAAAGGGATTGTGTGCATCACCGGTGCAGTTTGTGATGCTACCTCTGTGTGCGGTGAGTCAGATAGTGGGCAGAAATGACGTCGTTTTTCCAGTTAAAGCTAAACAAACAGTAAAGTATGAATTTGTTAAATAATGTGCAAATCGTGAACGGTCAGTTGTTTGTATATACAGATAAGAAAATCATTACTCGACATGCGTAGAAATGAAACTGAAATCAAGCAATGTTGGTGAAGGAAGTATGTATGTTGAAATATATATATACAAATTAAAATGGATGTTTCTGTCTAACTGGTGGGTGTTTCTAATGATTTATGCATGGTAGTTTCTTTGTTGTTTTTTTCCATAAGAATACTGTGTTTGTATGTTGCAATTTTGTTCTTTTTTGGTCGTGTTTCGTCCACATTGTTCCCCCTCCCCGTTCCTATTTAATAAGAATGATATGTTTGTGCATTGATTTTGTGTGTGTGTGTGTCGTCCAAATTGTTCCCCCTCCCATTCCCATGTATGTATTTATATAAAATTTCCATGTTACTAAATTGGGTGGTGAAAGTTTTTTTTTTTTAAAGAAGAAAGAAATGACAACGTTGGGTGCAAATGGGCAAACACTATGAACGTGATTTATGTAAAGAGATAGAGAAATGAAATCATGGCATTTGCTTTTTAACTGTCCGTGTGGTAGACCAGAACAAAGACATAAAATGAAAGTTGAAAGAATGAAGGACAAACAGACAGACAGACAGATAGTATTTTGGATTAAAATTATGAATACATTAAGGCCTATATGTGAGGGTGGTGTGGTGCGTGTGTGGGGTGGGAGGGGGAGAGGGGGGTTGCCTGAAGAGATAAGGTAGTATTCACCAGTAACTGTTACACTACCTTGTCATGACCTGACCACTGATTGTCAACCACTCACTTTTCACTTTTTTGTTTGTTTGTTTGTTTTTTGCAATGAATCTCCCTCTTCTCCATTTCTGTCTTGGATCGGTCTGTGTTTATTTTATTCTTCTGTTCATACTGTCTGTGTCCCTGTCCATGTTCATGACTGTCTTGCAGCGGTAGACGTGGGGAACTCCTGCGCCGGAGACGGAAACGGGAACTGCAGGATTGGTAGCGTGTGTGACATCGATGAAGTGTGTCGTGAGTATACAGCAACAACAACGACAACAACATCGAAAACAGCAACAGTATACCACTATATAAAAAAGAAGTAAGTGATACTGGATAAACTGCACACACTGACAGATAAATATGAAAGATGTCAACATAAGTTAATCACTTTGAAAAAAATACATATGTATCATTCAAACCTTATATCGATTCCAAACAACTCCATGAACACGAACAGTTCTGTAAAGTGATGGGGTAACTGTTGGAAATGTGTGTAGTCGTCAGAAAGAAGAAAAAAAGCAGTTCAAGGGGGATCTGTTGAGTGGAGTGTGATGGCAGAGACACACACCATCCTGATGCATCGTTTCAGGGGCTTTACTGCCACACACTGCTCATTCTTGTTTCCCGAATGCATAACCACTCCCGGTGTAACGCCTAAAAAATGACCCCAAGCACGATTTTGACCGACCTCCATCCCCCCACCCACCCACCAAGAGTCGACCTTGAAACACTCCCCACGGAATTATTTCAAGACAGGTCGTGTTTTTTTTTTTATTATTAATACTCTACCCCTTGCCAAGTTTAACTCCAACCCCTTCTTCAACTGTAAAATCTTGGTTTAGCTAAATTCGCATATTTGCAAATCGCGTATCATCATGGCGCTTGCAAAGACAGACTGCCACAAAATATTCATTGTGCCTTTCTGGGCTGATCCCTGATAGATATTTCAGGGCTAGCATTAATGCCCACTGTTCTAGAAATAGATGGATAGCTCATTGGCCAGGAAAGCTGAAGCCAACTGGACGCCATACTGACACTCATATCCGGCCGTCAGTCCGTTGAGAAGTCGTCTGCTAACTGGTAGTAGTTTCAGAACTGTAACTGTACCTTCGATGAAATCGTGTTAAGCTTACCCCCACGACATGCCAAATGTTGTCTTGATTGATATCTGCCTATGGTTTATTTACCAAGGTTATTACATGAAAACAGTGCAGTGGCATGCAGCGCAAACGTGCTGTGGAGGCACACACAGGAATGTCAGCTGAACTAACGCCGCAAGCAAGTGAAAGCTTGCCGTGAAGCAGTCATCGTAGCCAGGTGAGCTCTCGGCTACATATACCAAGTTTCGGCTTCGCGCTGTACTGACTCGAGTGGCAAAATGTCTGATTGAAAACTTCCGTTGGCGTCAGTTAGCAAAGGGGCTCAAAGAAGGCATGCGCTATCCACCTTGGATTTGTTTTGTTTGTTTGCTTGTTAGTCCTGAATCTACACCACTCGGGTTCATGAGGAGTTAACCTGGTAGTGCCCTCAGAATAACTGTTGGAGTCGAAAGAAGAGATACCAACCCAGATAAACTCACCAAGGAGTGTTTCTAGAACAAAGACTGGAGTATGTTTGTGGCTGCCCCTCCCCCCCCCCCCCCCCAAAAAAAAAAAAAAAATAAAATAAAATAAAATAAAATAAATAATAAAATGAAATAACCCCAGCCTTTTGTTTTCTTTTTTTTTTTCTTTTTTTTTCCACAGGCAGTATACTAAGTTATGGTTTCTGATTGATTTTACTCTTTTTTTTTTAATCTGAGGACGGGGAGTCATTTCATAACACAGGTTGGAGTCACCCCAGGCTATATCCATGCTGGAAGTCATTTCAGGCCTATCTCACACCTCACATGGAGTTAATGTCAGGGTGGGGTCATTCTGGGGCGTCACACCGGTTTTTGCTAGATTTTGAACAAGAAGGGGTCAGGAGAGGGGGGGGGGATGGGGGTGGGGACAATATAAAGCTTGAACGTTTTCTTGGCAGTTTTCACAGAGGTGTCTCGCATACAATGGGTTCTTAAGATGACATTGAATAGGGTTTAATGATAAAAAAGGAGGGGGGGGGGGGGTGTTATTAAAGGTTAAATTGGTGGGAACAAGCTGCGGATTGAAAGAAACGGTTTGAAAACGTAATCAAAACATAAGCAGTTTGCTGCTTTGTAAAACTTCTCATTTGTTGTATTTTTTTCCCCTGTTTGTGAAAAATGGACAGCCTTGTGATCCGGTGCCACGCTGGCTTTTTTCCTCATTCCTTCTTTCTGTTTTACCACCCCCTCTCCTTCCACAGCCCCCCTCCTCTCCTTCTCCTCCCCCGCTTCCCCCCACAAACACAGGGTAGTCAGCCGAAATAATCCTTCCCCTTTTTCTCGTCAGTACTTGGGGGCGTGTACGAACGATTTCTGCGTGAAGATCGACTGTGTGAGCTCTGGTAAATGCTTACCAATTACTAAGGACTGGAAAGGTCTTGTGAGTGCATGGTTGGTACAGGCATTGTTAAAGTACCATGCCTTCAGCAGCAACTCAAATTCGAGCTGTGTGTGGCCGTTTTGTGCCAGTATTTGTCGCCTTCATGCTGAAACGGGTCAACAAAATTTTGGTTTCACGAATTGCCATTCTGACACTTCGAAGCAAGGCAGACGGTGTAGCCTTAGGGTTGCTCCTCTCCTATCTGTTTTGGGGCAGTCTACTTTTGCAGTGCGGGGACGTTGAGAGTAACCCGGGACCTAACCCTCAGCAAAGCAAGGACGCCATGCGCCAGACGCGACTGGCCAGTTCTGGTGCCTCACGAAGGGTCAGTGTGGAGAAACCAAGTGACTCCCTTCCTCCGACCACAGAACCCACTCTTAGCGACGTCTTGAACATCTTGGGAAGCAAGATGGAGGAAGTGAAGAAAGAAGTCCAGGATCTACGCCAGGACTACGCTGCTCTGCACAGTGAGGTGACGGGGCTGAAGGACGAGGTGACCGAGCTACGGAAGGAGAACCGCGACCTGCTTGAGAAGCTGGAGGAGTGCGAGAGCAGAATTGATGACCTGGAGGGCCGCTCGAAAAGAAACAATCTCATTTTCTATGGTTTGACGAAGAGACCAAATGAGACCAACGAAGACTGTGAGGGTGTGCTCAGGGACCTTATTACAGACAAGTTGGACATCACTGACGAAATCGAGTTCGACAGGGTGCACCCTCTGAAACCCAGGCCGGACTCTCCAGTCATTGCCCGATGTGTGTTCTACAAACAGAAGTTGAACATTCTAAAGCAAAGCGTAAACTTCAAGGGTCTAACATTTTCATCGGTGAAGACTTATCCAAGTGAGTGAGAGACCTTCGACGGAAACTTGCGCCGCACCTCAAGAAGGCCAGACAGGACGGTAAGAAAGCTACCATTGTCTTCAGTCATCTGTTGATTGAAGGGAAGAAATACACTGTTGACAGTGATGACAATCTGGTAGAGTTAAGATAGGAAACCCGGCCAGCCCAAGTGTAGCTGTGAGGTAGGTTTTCCCGAGGGCATTAGAAACAAGGAGACACCGGTGTCACCGCCTTCTGCAAGTAAAACTGAACTTGCACGTGGGTCTTGGGGCGCTGACGTTGACATGAATTGTGCAGATATTGGCGTGCCTGTCTAGTGTGTTTCTCCTGCCACAGAGTTAGCCTGTGACAAAGAATGTGAACATGTGTTGGATGAAGATGCAAAAAATGATTGTTGTATAAAAAGAAAAAAGTTATCGTTCCTACATTGGAATGTAAATGGGTTAGCTTCTAAATTGACCAATGATGAGTTTGTTTCATTTGTATGTGATTTTGATTTTATTTGTTTAGTTGAGACTTTTTTTGAAGAGTTCACTTCTACTATCTTTTCAGGGTCTAAGAGTTTTTGTATTCCAGCTTTGAAATTTACTACACACGGAAGGCGATCCGGTGGACTGCTGTGTCTGATTAAAAATGAGTTTGTGTCCTGTGTTAAACAAGTTAATATTAAGTCTGATAATTTTGGTACCTTACTTATTGATAAAATGTTATTTGGTTCTGACAAAGATGTGTTGTATGTGTACTGTTATGTTCCCCCGCAGGGGTCTCCGTACTATGTTTTGACAAGGAAAGTGGCATCGCTCTGCTAGAAGAATATATTACTGATTGTTTACTTTTTTATGGGGATATATATGTGTTTTTGTGTGGTGACTTGAACAGTCGCACTTCCAATGCTTCCCATCATTGCCATGAAACTGATGTTAACAGTATTTTAGACTTTCAGTGTGTCAGCCATCCAGTAAGTGTAGACAGACGTTCAGAAGATGCTATGATGAACAACTATGGAAAATTGTTATTAAATATGTGCACTGCATTGGATTTATGTATTCTAAATGGTATGTGTTATGGCGACCTTCAAGGTTGCTACACGTACGTATCAGACAGTGGCTGCAGTGTGAATGTTTATTTTATAATGTCTTGTGAGTTATTTTCTTTTTTGTGTGAATCGTGTGAAATGACAGTTTGTGAACGAATTGAATCTGATCATATGCCTGTAAAATGCTGCTTTAGTTGTTTAGATGGTAGTGAGGAAGAGGTATTCAATGAGAATCTTGTCATCGAAAAACTTGCTTGGAACGAAAATTCTGCTGATGTTTATGTTAAAAATATATGTTCAACAGAATGTCAGGAAAAAATGGCTTACGCTGTCAGTTTGATTGAGGTAGATATCAACGATGCACTACTGGTTTTTAACACTTGTATAAAAGAGGCTGCAGAATGTATGAAAAAACAGATATGTTGTGGAAGAAAATGTAACACGTCCCAGGACTGGTTTGATTTGGAATGTAAATCCTTTAGAAGAAATGTTCGTAAATTGCTGAAAAAATTTCGTCGCACTTTAGATGCTCAGGATCATGATCGTTATTGTAAAGCACGACGGGAATATAAACATTTATTGAGAATATAAAAGAAGCACTTTAATGATGCTTTGCTAAAAGAACTCATGTCATCAGTAAAAAGTCAAAGACAGTTCTGGGACGTGGTGCATAAGATCTCTTCAAAACGAAAGCAACCATCAAATAATATTACTGCTGATGCTTGGTTTTAACATTTTAAAGCACTTCTCACAAAAGATGCAAATATCAATATGTTACCACACATAGAGAACGAAGAAGAAGATAATTTAAACCGTCCTATTTCCAAAGAAGAGGTAATGTTAGCAATTAGAAAAATTAAAATTCGTAAAGCCGCCGGGCCAGATGGAATCATTGGGGAACTATTTAAGTATGGATGTAAAACTGAATTGATTTTAGATTTCTTTGTAACGTTTTTCAACGCTCTTTTCGATAAAGGAATTTATCCCCAAAACTGGACTGAGTCTATTGTTCTCCCTCTATATAAGAAAGGAGATGTAAATAATCCAAGTAATTACCGAGGTATCTCTATTTGCGACGCAGCTAGTAAGATATATAGCACAATTATTAATCACAGACTGCAAGACTGGGTTGAAAATAATAACATTGCTGGAGAGTATCAAGCTGGATTCAAACGCAATTATTCTACTGTAGATCATATGTTTACTTTGATGGCATTTATACAAAAACAATTTTCATTTAACCGTAAACTATATGTTGCTTTCATTGATTTTGAAAAAGCTTTTGATTCCATAAATAGAAGTATATTATGGCCTATTCTGTTAAAATATGGAGTGAGAGGGAAATTACTTAAGTGTATAATGAGTATGTATGATTGTGTGAAGATTAGAGTGGGGGGAGGATGACTGACTATATACAGTGCACAAGCGGTGTAAAACAAGGTGACGTTTGTAGTCCTATTTTGTTTTCTCTCTTTATTAATGAATTGACCCATGAAGTTGTGAATAATGGTAGACATGGCGCACAATTCTCTACAGATCTTTTACAGTTATTCATTCTGCTTTTGGTAGATGATGTTGTTTTAATGTCTGAAACAGTAATTGGTCTTCAAACACAACTTAATAGTCTACATAGAGCAGCTACAGCTCTGCAGTTAAATGTGAATATGTCCAAAAGTAACATCATTGTATTTAGAAAGGGTGGGTATTTGGGAGCGAGAGAACATTGGGTCTATGAAGGAGTAGCTATGCCTGTTGTGAATATATATAAATATTTAGGTCTTTATTTTTCAACAAAACTGAGTTTTACTGTCGCTTGTAAAGATCTTGCAAGCAGAGGAAAGCGTGCGGCATTGTGCATTATGCAAAAGTTATCTAGTTAGGTATTCAATCTTTTGAAGTGTTTATTAGATTATTCGACTCTCAAGTTCAACCTATTACTCAATATGGCGCAGAAATATGGGGTCTTGATAATGCTGCAATGTATTGTGAGAAAGTCCATTTGTTTATGTTAAAGAAATTTCTGAAAGTATCAATAAAAACTCCAAATGATTTGATATATGGTGAAACAAATAGGTATCCAATACATCTAAACTCAGCTGTGAGGTGCATAGGTACTGGCTGAAATTAACACGATTAGATGAATCAAGATTACCCAGAAAAGCTTATAATATGTTGTGTGTTTTGGATGTAAGGGGCAAGATTAATTGGGTAACAAAAGTGAGAGTTAAACTCTATGAAATAGGTATGGGATTTGTTTGACTTAATCAAGGGGTGGGGGATATCTCAGGATTTATTCGTAGTCTCCGCACCAGACTAATTGATTGTAGATGGCAAGAATGGAATGCTCATGTGCAAGAAAGTGATAGATTTCATGTGTATTATCAAATAAACTCTTTACATTGTGTCCCAACGTATTTATCCATGAATTTGGCAAAACATTTAAAATATGTCATGACAAGATTTAGGTTTGGGCTTTCAGATATTGCAATTCATCATTTTCGATACACACAGCATAGTGATCATGATCTTATTTGTCCATTGTGCACAAATGCAGAAGAAAACGAATTACATTTCATGTTTTGTTGTCCAAAGTTATGTGAACTAAGATGTAATTTCATACCCCAGAAATATTACTCTCAGCCTTCTATGTTTAAACTAGTTTTGCTTATGACGTCACGTCGTGAAGAAGAAGTCAGACAGTTTGCAACTTATCTACACAAAGCATTCAAAATCTGGTCATTTAGTTGTTCCTGATTATCAATCTAGGTATTGTTTTGTTGTATCATATACTGTATGTCATAATGTTTTCGAAATAAGTTTACACACCACCCCTTCATAAGAGGCTAAGGCTTTTTTTTGAATAAACCATCCGAATCCGAATCGTCAGTACTTGCTCTCACTAAATTATGTGCTAAACATGAGATAAACTGCTTTTCGTCCACCCGCGAAACCACGATGATGATAATGATGATTATGTTCATAATGACATCATACTTTTCACCTTCAGATTTGGACTTCGACCAGAACTGTGCAAATTATACGGATTATTGTAGGAACAATACCGCCTGTGATACTCTCAAAAGATGCAGTGAGTTTTCTGTTTGCTCTCTCTCTCTCTCTCTCTCTCTCTCTCTCTCTCACACACACACACACACACACACACACACACACACACACACTCTCCCTCTCTCTCTTTTCTGTCCTGTGTGTTTCTCTGTCTCTGTCTGTCTGTCTCCCTCTCTTTCTCTCTCTCTCTCTCTCTCTCTCTCTCTCTCTGTTTATTTTCTCTTGGTTTCCAGGATGCTTGGTCAGTTGAAATCACAAACGAAGCTACTTTTCTACGTAGTGTGAAACAAAAAAAACTTACTGAAAACTTTCGACAAGAATGGCTCTTGAAAGTAAAGACCAGCGAACGTTTATCAACATACAAACTTTTCAAAACAGTTCATCACTCTGAGACATACCAAATCGATTAGCGATATCAAACCATGCGTGTGTTGTGTGTATATGTGTGTGTGTGTGTGTGTGTGTGACTTTCCTCATTCAATCCCTGTATCAGAACGAATGCCTGGAAGCAGCTGCACAAGGAACGACGAGTGTGTGGCAGGCGCCAGCTGCAATGAGGCTGACGTCTGTGACTGCACAGAAGGCGTCTCTAAACAAGTCGGAATCTCTTGTGGTAGGTAAAGCGTGACCCCCCGTTTATGAATGTGTGTGGTGTGTGTTCACGAATGTATGTATATGATTGTAAATGTGGGTGAACGTGCTGCTGTTTATACGTACTTCGTGTGCATATGCATATATATATATATTGTTATAGTGTGCCAGCAGTGTCACCCCCCACCACCCACACTCTGTCCCCTCCCCCCCCCCCCCTCTTTCTTATCTCCCGTCCCGCTCCATCCCAAGTCCAGTCTTTGAGTTTGTGCCGACACCACGCCATCCTCCCCCCTTCCACCCCTCCACCTCCTCACCCCACTCCCTAGTCGGCGCCTTTGGTCCGCGTCACCAGTCCCAGTTGTAGGAACACGTGCGGTTGTGCGACGTCTGCCGCAATTCCCGTGCTGAGCAGAACGTCCCGTGTGGCGGCCTGTCTTTCAAGTCGTTCCCCATCTCCCCTTCCACGAACGCAGCTGACGTAGACGGCGGGACTTCGGAACGTAAGCTAGGGAGAAGTTATGCTAATTCGAACTTTGATCAAGCCGGCTAACAGGCCCAGAGGTGTGTTGTCCCGTCTCCCATTCTCTTTGTGACGTAAACGGGTGAACTTGTCATCATAGAATGTGTATAGACAAGTGGGTTGAAGTGAGCGAATCAGATCAATCTTTTGAATTGGACGAATTGGGATTTCTTAGCTGTCTCCCAGAAGAACTGACTGACACAGGGTGACTGACTGATCAGTGATGTGAGGAACAGGGAAATCCCTGTTAGGCTGTGTGCTGCTTTAGGTTTAGGGTGAATTTTACCGTGCTGCTTATAGGTGCTGCTTTTGGTGTAGGGTGAACTTTTTACTGTGTGCTGCCTTAGTGTGTGTTGTATTGTAAAGTAAACACTCTATAAAAACCACTCCATGTGGCCCTGCTATTGATGTGAAGAGAGAGTGAGTGAGTGCATTATTAGTTGATCCCATATCCCCCCTGTCTGTTCCCCTCTCTCTTCTATTAGAATCGAACCAACACATTCAAAAACAAACACTTTTTACAATATATATATATATATATATATATATATATATATATATGTATGTATGTGTGCGTGTGTGTCTGTGTGTGTCTGTGTGTGCAACCTGTTTCCTATTTTGAAATCTTCGTGGTATGGTTCTTTTCCATTTCTCTCCAAACAGATAATGACAATAGATTTTATTTTGCAAAGTGCCGGTGGATGGCATTGTTGGAGGCAAGTGTGGTAACGGAGACACGTGCGAGGACCAGTTTGCTGTCTGCAACCATGACAGCGGAAACTGTGAGTGCCAGGAAGGCTACACAGCGGACCCATCACGGCTGACTTGTGGTGAGTTGACCTCATTGAGACTGCTAGGTTCAGCATGGCAATGGGACACGGATATTGCACGCCAGGCAGAGTCTCTAAAGACCTTCGTTCCGAGATGATGTCCCTCCTTTGACGCTGATGGACCTCTTGAAAGAAGAGGACCTTTTCAATCAGATTTGAATCTTTTAAACTGTAGGAGGTTTTTTGTTTGTTGTTGTTGTTGTTGTTTGGGTTTTTTAAATAACTTTTTGAGTGAAGCGATTGAAGTGGTGATGATTTTTATTATTAAATTTTTTTTAAATACTTTTCTTAACCCTTGAAATAGATGCTTATGCGGTGATAACCTTGAGATGGCCTTAGTGCTCGGCGAGGCACTAAGCACCATGATTTTAGAGTGGACCTATGTCAGACCTGTCTTTGACCCACGTGTTTGAACAATCCGAATGTCAGTTGTTCATCGTGTGACAGTCAGAGACACAGAGAGAGAGAGAGTGTGTATATATATATATATATATATATATATATATATATATATATATATATAATATGTATATATATAATATGTATATGTGTGTGTGTGTGTGTGTGTGTGTGTGTTATGGCTGAATCAGTGTTCCTTTTGAGTGGGTAGTGTGTTATCACCTGACCCAGTGCTATGCCCGTCTTGTGTTTCTGTGGTGAGCGTGTTCAAGGTAACGTTTATGTTGTGTTGTTTTTTGGTTGTTGTTTTTTCTCATAAGAACCAAACTTTGCAGACTGACAGTTATGATTAAAACAACATTCTGGCGTCCTTGACGAGGATGTTGAAAGTCAGGTGAGCGGTCACAGATCAAGGTCAGCACTTGACACAGTTTAGAAATCACCAATTTGTAGACGCATTCTGCGTGGTGTACTGACTGGTTATGGAGAAAACATGACGCTTGCAGGTCAAGTCTGATATCAAGAGATCAAAGCTGCAACAAGGTGTGATGGATAATGCTTGCAGGTTGAATGAATTGTGTCCAAACTTTGTGCAGCTAGGTACAAGGGTAGGCGTCAGTCACTTTCAGGAAACAATCGATTTGCGGTCTGGATGGTGATTGATACAGCATCGGGTGTGGCTGGACAGGTCAGAAGAGGAGTGACAGCCCCTCACACACTGTGCACAGGGCTGACACTGGTCAACCTGTCTGGCTTTGGGGCAAGCATCTCATCGAATATTTGGAGAGGGCTTTCTGCACCGTCTGAGGCTGCGGCTTCCTACGTGTTCATGTGCCTGGATCGAGGGTGTCTCCAGAAGTCTGTGTTGAGGCTCTGCATTGAAAAATATGTCGCATGAGAGAGCTTCAGCAGGCATTGCCTGTTTTCTTTTTCAACCTGCCAGTGCTGAACCTACTACCTCAAAACAGGAAGGCCGGGTGTTGTAGCCGGTATCCACTATGGTGCTGAAGTGTTGAAGTTACCAAGAATGAACAGTAGCAAGCTCTCTTTCAGGGATTCTCCCGATAGCAGTGCTAGGGTCATCATTGGATTTGTCCTTACTTCTGCTTGGAAGGTGGGTGTCTGCGCATACGCGCTGATAAGGCTGATGTGTCCCACTGAAGAACGGAAATGGACAGGCTGATGTGTCCCACTGAAGAACGGAAATGGACAGGCTGATGAGTCCAACTGAAGAACGGAAATGTACAGGTTGATGTGTCCCACTGAAGAAAGGAAATGTACAGGCTGATGAGTCCCACTGAAGAACGGAAATGTACAGGCTGATGTGGCCCACTGAAGAATGGAAATGGACAGGCTGATGTGGCCCACTGAAGAATGGAAATGGACAGGCTGATGTGGCCCACTGAAGAATGGAAATGGACAGGCTGATGTGGCCCACTGAAGAACGGAAACGTACAGGCTGATGAGTCCCACTGAAGAACAGAAATGTACAGGCTGATGTGTCCTACTGAAGAACGGAAATGTACAGGCTGATGTGTCCTACTGAAGAACGGAAATGGACAGGCTGATGTGTCCCACTGTAGAACGGAAATGGACAGGCTGATGTGTCCCACTGAAGAACGGAAATGGACAGGCTGATGTGTCCTACTGAAGAATGGAAATGGACAGGCGAGATTTACTGCGTGCCCGTGGTAGGTTGGATGATCAATCCCAGTAGGCTGTTTCAGACCAGCGCGGAGGAACAGTTAACAAACGTTCGTTTTTGTTTTTGTTTTTTTGTTTCGTTGCTGGTTTGGTTTTTTTTGTTTGTTTTTTTTTGTTTGGTTTTGTTTTGTGTGTGTGTGTGTGTTTTGTTTTGTTTTGTTTTGTTTTTTCTTTAATCACGTATTGAACGCCATTCGATATTTTGAGCTACAAAATTCAGAATTACTTGATGGATTTCAGAAAATGTACATGACTCTTAGAACCTTGTGTCTTCAGTAAGGCATTCATGAGCTGATAGAGAAATTAGTGCCATGTACATGATTAGTAATAATTAGTTCCTAACACAGAACCATGTGAAAATCCTTATTCAAAGAATATGGCAAATCAGTTGAGGCCAGTTCCAAACACTTTCTACAAAGATTCCAAAGACTTTCTACATTCATCGAGGCCAGATGAATGCATGAATGCAGATGTAATGTTGCAGTCTGGACAAAACGGTTATGACAGGAACAAGAAGTTAGAAATCAATATGTGATTCTGAAGACAGCTGTGATCCAAAGAGAGCTTCTGTGACAAATGGCTGACAAAAGCTGATAAACCATTACCTGGAAAAACACCACCAGGAGAGCCATTAGCAATATGGAGTGACTTGCTGTGATCGGCAGTTAACTCTTATCAAGGTTATCATGTCCCAGGCCAGGTCCTAAGAGGGTCATGTTGCTTTTTCTTGACAGCAAAGATGGTCAATGTAGAGTGCAAGGCAGACGAGGAATGTGTCACTGGACTGATTTGTGATCCTGCTGCCGGCAGATGTCGTGAGTCTGAGCCCGAGTCTTAGTGCGAGTCTCTCTCTCTGTCTCTCTCTCTTTCTCTGTGTCTCTGTCTCTGTCTCTGAGAACCGTTGCACTGTTCTACTTATATGTTTGGTTTGATTAAGTATTTTAACTTTCACATATAATGTAGTGTAAATATTTATATATATAGAGAGAGAGAGATAGAGAAAGAAGAATGTTCACATACCCCTTCATAAGGGGCATAGGCCTATACATGAAAAAAAACATCTGGAATCTACCTCCATCTCTTTCACTGTGCATCTCTCTTTCAGTCGCTCTCACTCTCTCTAAGCCTCAACTGTCTGGGTTTTAACAGGTTATAATATACTATAAAATCGCTCCTAAGTTCTCACAGGCGTCCTGTAGGATTAGTTATTCAAGCGCGTTGGGTTACACTGCTGGTCAGGCATCTGCTTGGCAGATGTGGTGTAGAGTATGTGGATTTGTCCGAACGCAGTGACGCCTCCATGAGCTACTGAAACTGAAACTATTCTAAAATCTTCCTGTTGATCTGTTTGTGATTTCATAGAACTTGACATTATTTTGCGATGAAATTAAAACTTGAATATAATAAAGCAATATTTAAGCTCAAGACATTATCAGGTAGTGATAATCCTCTCTCAAAAGTAATTCTTCAGTAAGCAGTAATTAATCATCGTCACATACATAAAAATAGATTTGCGTCGGCCATGCAGTAAAACCGCCCCTTCAGTTTTGTTTCCGTTCTGTTGTGAACAGTTGCCGTTGCATTGATGGTGACTGCACATCAAGTGCTGTCTTCTGATAAAAGGCGATTTCAGACTTGCCGGTTGCCCATCCGCGAGATCAAAAGCCCTCTATATGCAATGAAAGAAAGTCGTTCATGTAAGACTGACTTAGTTGACTGAAACCCTCATCGTAGCACAAAGATGTTAACACTATGTGAAAGGAGTTACAATCGCGAAAACTCGAGTGAAAGAGATGAAATAGTTTGTATTAATCCTTGTGCTCGCATGGTGTTTGTATCAATCCATGTACTCGGATGGTGCTTGTGGACGTGCTTTTCGAGATGCTTTGACACAACGGATATTATTTATACGAAGGCTGTTCAGTAAGTTTTGAGAGGTGGCTTTCTGAGCATAGGGCCAACCCACCAGCAAGCAGAACAGCCTGGTTTCTCACAGTACCAAAGCTCAGCCCTGACGCACTGGGCCATCTTCTCAAAGCACTTGTCAAAGATACCCAGTCACGTTGACTGGGCTATGGTGGAGCTCGGGTATCTTCAAAGGTCTGGAACTTCTTACCCGCAACTGCTTCTTGATGAAAGGGAACATGGACCAGTCACAGGGGGCCAGGTCTGGCGAGTTAGGCAGCGAGATGAGTGACTGACTCCACGTTGTTGTAAAACGTTGAGATCTATCAGGATGCAGCCCTGGGCCTGAAGGCAGTACAAGATCAGCTTTGGTTATGGAGATCTAGCAACACGTCAATCTGTCAGTGTAGGGATCTGTCGGTGTGAAGATCCGTCGAGATGTAGCCCAATCACCATGACAGTAAATTTTGCCTTGCAGTTCAAAATTTCAACGGCTTGATACATAATAATAAATAATAATAATGGTATTTATATAGCGCTGGATCTTGTGCAGAGACAAATCAAAGCGCTTTCGCACCAGTCATTCACACGCATGCATAACTTTAATACTGCAGAAACTAAAGACAAGGAAGGGCAGGCAAGGGAGGCTATTTTGGGAAGAGGTGGGTTTTAAGGCCAGACTTGAAAGAGCTGAGTGTGGAGACTTGACGAAGCGAAAAAGGAAGTTCATTCCATTCGCAAGGTCCGGAAACAGAGAAAGAACGGCGGCCAATAGTCGAGTGTTTGAATCTGGGTATGCGTAAACAGAGTGGATCCGAGGCGGATCGTAGTGAGCGAGATGGAGTGTAGAGGTGAAGGCAGCCGCAGAGATAGGAAGGGGCAGTTTTGTGAATGCATCTATAACATAGAGTGCTGATCTTGTACTTTATTCGGTGTGAGACAGGGAGCCAGTGGAGATGTTGCAAAAGAGGAGTGATGTGCTCAGATCTTTTCTTTCTGAGGACGAGTCGGGCAGCAGAGTTTTGTATGCGCTGAAGGTGCTGAATGGATGAAGCAGGCAGACCAGACAATAAAGAGTTACAGTAGTCAAGGCGAGAGAGAATGAGAGAAACGACAAGTCTAGATGTTGCGTCAGTGGATAGATATTTCCGGACGGCACTGATGCGTCGCAGTTGACAGTAGCAGGACTGACATGTCTGACTGATAATTTTTTGCATGGACAGTGTGTATTGTCAAGGACAATACCGAGGTTCCTGACTGACATGGAAAGAGGGATGGATGTACTGCCAAGTTTGATTGTGTCAATTGTGATGGAAGACAGTTTTTGTTTAGTTCCTATGATCATTGTTTCAGTTTTGTCCGCGTTCAATTGTAACTTATTTCGAGTCATCCAGTTTTGAATGTCCAGGAAGCAGTTGGATGTTTCTTGCAAGAGCGACAACAATTTTTCAGGGGTATCACTCTTCTGGAGTTGAGTGTCATCAGCATAAGAATGATGACTGATATTATGGCGGTTGATAATTTCAGCGAGAGGAGCAGTGTACAGTGTGAAGAGCACTGGGCCTAAAACAGATCCCTGTGGGACTCCATGTTCGATTTTAACGGGTTCAGATTGGAAATGATCAACAGTGACAGACTGGAATCGATCAGTGAGATAAGATTTGAACCAGTTTAGAACAGTGCCGTTGATACCAAATGTAAAATGAAGACGGGAAAGAAGGATTGAATGGTCTATCGTATCAAAGGCGGTTGACAAGTCGAGGAGAGTGAGAAGGGAAATTTTTCCTGAGTCGGACGCTATCAGTAGATTGTTCAGAATGTGGAGGAGAGTGGTTTCGGTGCTATGGTCAGCGCGATAGGCAGACAGAAATGGGTGGATGAGATTGTTGAAACAAAGGTGGTTGTTAAGCTGCTTGAGGACAGCTTTTTCAAGGAGTTTGGACATGAATGGAAGATTAGAAACTGGTCGATAGTTTTTCAAAATGTTTGCGTCAAGGTTGTGTTTCTTCAGAAGAGGCCGGACGATTGCAGTTTTGAAAGTGGATGGAAACGTTCCAGTGAGAAGGGATGAGTTGACAATATTAGTGATTGTGGGGAGAAGATGTGAGACGCATTGGGAAAAGACCGAGGCTGGTATAGGATCGAGCTCACAGGATTTTACTGTCATTTCTTTTAGGATTTCATGAACTTCTGTTTCAGTCAATGGATTGAAGGAATGGAGACGAGTGCCGCTGAATTGAGGATCAGGATGAACAGGTTGGAAAGACATTTGGTCTAAGATGGTACGAATATTTTGGACTTTGTCGAAAAAGAAAGAGGAGAAGACATTGGGGAGTTCAGATAAGTGTAGGTAGAAGGAAGAGGAGTCCTTTTTGCAGTTCCGAGAAGATTTGACATGACAGAGTAAAGAGATTTGGTGGATGTGGCATCGAGAACTTGAGAAGAAAAGAAGTTTGTTTTTGCTGATGAGATCATATGTTTGACTTTATTTATTTGTTTTCGGAATATTTGATTGTGGACTTGCAGTTTTGTTGATCGCCATCGTCTTTCCAGTTGGCGACGTTTGCGTTTTGCAAGTCGAATGTCTTGTGTGTACCATGGGGCGGAGGGTCTGTCAGGGAGCATGCGGGTAGTGGGGGGTGCATGTTCATCCAGCAGTTGAGAGAGGACAGTGTTGTAATGTGTGGATACGTCGGTAAGGGAAGAAATTTTGGAAAGGCGTTCAGCAGCTTGAGAAGAAAAAGTGTTAATGTTGATGGATTTCGTGTGAATGTCATGAGGAAAAGTGGCTATGATCATGACTTTTACTTCATTTCGTCTTCTCGTAAGTTACGTCGCGTCTCAGAACTTACTGAAGAATTCTTGGGTCGGGCTGAAAAATTGTTCAGATTTGCAGTATCTTATGGCTTTGGCATCCTGGTTTTAGAGAAGCCGGAAAGTTGTTCTGTTCAAGGCAAACTTGTACATACACATAGTCTACTATGCAGGTCAAAATATGCTATAATATTCCATGGTCATTGAATGAATTCGTTGACCACATAGTTGTGATTGGATTTGTTTTCTTTTTTTTTAATGTAAGTAGTCACCTCTCTGACAGCACGCTATGATGTTGCTCTGTCTCTGTTGGTGTTGATAAGTGTTTCTTGTTATTTTTTTCTTGAAATAATCTGTATCTTTGCCCGATTCGTCTTGCGTCAACCATTTAGGAAGTGCTTCGTGTTTTACTCTCTTCTTTCAAGTGGAGGCAGACACAGAGAGAAAGAGAGAGAGAGGCATTCATTCTGTGTGAGAGCATGGCACCCATGTGACATTATTGACTGTTGCAGTAATCAGCGAGGGCCAGATGTGTGACGGAAACGACTGGCACTTCTGTCAAACAGGATCAGTCTGTGACTTCGATTCTGTGTGCAGTAAGTGGACAGTTTCTTATTCAAACCATTCTTTTACCTGAGGTGAATCACAAGTATGTACACAATTTACCTGACACGACATTATAGCCTATTTTTGTACGCTCTGTAAGCAGATTTGCACTGGGCAAATTTACGTTGTGCTATTAACTATGCAATGCAAACGCTAAAAAGTATGGTTTTGGTTCAGTAGTGTTGATAAACTATGTATGTACCCATGTATGTGTGTAAGTATGTACGGGTGTCTCTGGAAATGTTATATGTCAACACCAAATTTGGGTTAAAACAAAGAAAAATATAATTCCATGACAATAATGTCGGCATATACGTACGCTTTTGTACCAACGGCAGCCTTTTCAGCCTAAGACGCTTACAGGCCCACACAAAGACTACGGAACACCTGATCAGGGACCTGCAGTTTGTGGGTGACGACTCACACAGAGGCTGCTCTACAGAGAATAGCATCTTCCTTTGCCAAGGCTGTAAAGCTATTTGGGCAAGACGTTAGCCTGAAGAAGACAGAGTTCTCCATCAAAGCGTTCCTTGTGAATAATACCTTCCTTCTGACATCGCTGTTGGCCAAACTGTTCTTGAAACAGCACAGCAGCTCTGCTGCCTCGGTTGTGTGATATCACCACACTCCAGGATGGTGGCATGTGTGGTGGCATTGGTGGGCAGGGAGATTGAGTGCAGGCAAACATCAAGAACAGGCGTTGGGACTGGAGCCATGTTGCAGCCACAGCCTCTAATCAAAGACCGATAATCCCCTTTCAGAACACAGCACAAAATATCCTTGATTTATCTGAAGTCATTGTCACCACCACGTGCTACAGGGAAGTCTTATCAGAAGATTGCACATCACCCATAGTCGTCATCGGGTCTAGCCAAAGAGGCAACACCAACAGTCAAATCCAAAAGAGCTTTTGAAATGAAACGGTGAATTGGTGCCAAACTCACTGTGCTTATCGGCCGCCAATAAGACCCGGGGAGGAATGACGCACGTGATGTGTCTGTTGTCATCTGGAATATCAAAAGGTGCAGGGCTGGACCACCATCTGCTGTCTTTTGTCAGTCCATCTTTACATAGTGATGGCATGGTGTGGTGCTGAAATTAAACTCTAACTTAACTCAAAGTGTGCTCCTCACGTTGGCATTGTCTCACTGTAACTTGACTTCGTTTGTCTGTCTCTGCCCTGTCACGTTGTCATGTTTCACAACTATGTCCTGTCAAGGTCTGTCACGTTGTCATGTTTCACAACCATGTCCTGTCAAGGTCTGTCATGTTGTCATGTTTCACAACCATGTCCTGCCAAGGTCTGTCACGTTGTCATGTTTCACAACCATGTCCTGTCAAGGTCTGTCACGTTGTCATATTTCACAACTATGTCCTGTCATGGTCTGTCACTTTGTTATGTTTCACAACTATGTCCTGTCATGGTCTGTCACGTTGTCATGTTTCACAACTATGTCCTGTCATGGTCTGTCACGTTGTCATGTTTCACAACTATGTCCTGTCAAGGTCTGTCACGTTAATATGTTTCACTACTGTGTCATGTCATGTCAATATGTTTCAGAACTATGTCCTGTCATGCCATGTCATGTCATGTTATGTTGTCTTCTTTCAGAACTATTCCCAGCCCCGCCCTGCCCTGTCATGTTCTCTTTTTTTTCAGAACTATGTCCTGTCCTGTCATGGCCTGTCACGTTGTCTTGTTTTAGAACTATGCCATGCCCAGCGATGTCCTATAAGGTTCTCATGTTTCAGAACTATGTCCGGTCCTCTCATGGCCTGTCACGTTGTTATGTTTCATAACTATGTCAGGGCCTGTCATGGCCTGTCATGTCATGTTTCAGAACTATGTCCTGTCCTGTCCTCTCATGGCCTGTCACGTTGTCATGTTTCAGAATTATGTCCTGGCCTGTCACGTTGTCATGTTTCAGAACTATATTCTGTCCTGTCACTTTGTCATTTTTCAGAACGAAGTCCTGTCTTGTCACGATGTAATGTTTCAGAACTATATCCTGGCTGGGCCTGTCCTGTCACGTTGCAATGTTTCAGAACTATGTCCTGTCCTGCCATGGCCTGTCACGATGTCATGTTTCAGAACTATATCCTGTCCTTCCCTGTCACGATGTCATGTTTCAGAACTATATCCTGTCCTGGCCTGTCACGTTGTCATGTTTCAGAACTATATCCTGCCCTGGCCTGTCATGTCATGTTGTCATGTTTCAGAATGGTGCCTTGTCCTGTCACGTTGTCATGTTTCAGAACTATATCCTGTCCTGTCCTGTGCTGTCACGTTGTCATGTTTCAGAACTAGACCTGAAAGGAAACTGCAGTGGCACCAACACAATCTACTGTAGGAGTGGTACTTTCTGCGACTTTCAACATCTGTGCAGTAAGTGGACCATAAAGTCTTGATTTTTGTGTCTCTCTCCCCCTCCCCCTTCCTCTTTCTCTCTTCAAATTGTCACACACACACACACACACACACACACACACACACACACACAAATAAACGCATGCATGAATACGCCTTTCTGTTGTTTGCAGTGTGTACGCACTCAGTCAATGTAAAGCCTTATTCAAACACAGACACCTGTTGACGTTGACTTCTCATTGTCAAAACAAAAGTGTGTGTGTGTGTGTGTGTGTGTGTGTGTGTGTACTTACGCGTTTTATCAACATTTTTAGTATTTAGCGATTTGCTTAACCTGTGCTCTCAGCTTCAGTTGATAAGAACCATGAGAAATGCAGTCTGTCTGAGAGTCAGTTGTACTTCTGAGAGATGAGAATCGACCCACTGTCCCTGACAGTCTGTCCACGTTGGACTGCTCGGAACTCAAGGCCCTGCATTGTTCCTCCCCCACAAACCTTGACACCTCTCTTGGCCTGCTTTGTTCCTCCCCTCCCCCACAAACCTTGACATCTCTCTTGGCCCTGCATTGTTCCTCCCCCCCCCCCACAAACCTTGACACCTCTCTTGGCCTGCATTGTTCCTCCCCCACAAACCTTGACATCTCTCTTGGCCTGCTTTGTTCCTCCCCTTCTCCACAAACCTTGACATCTCTCTTGGCCTGCATTGTTCCTCCCCTCCCCCACAAACCTTGACATCTCTCTTGCCCTGCATTGTTCCTCCCCTCCCCCACAAACCTTGACTCCCCCACAAACCTCGACATCTGTCCTGGCCCTGCATTGTTCCTCCCCCACAATCCTTGACATCTATCTCGGGAAGGACAGAGTCCATGATGGTGCCCATCATTCCCCTGGCTTTGGTCCTCAAGCGCCCACTCCACTGATTCTGGAAAACACAGACTTGCGACATGCAGATCCACCTTGTCGAGTGGTCCCTGGACACAAAGTCCGAACGGCTGCTGTCCTCTTTTCTGGCCCAGGGGTCTAGACGGTGTCCGTTGACACCCCCCCCCCCACCCCCCCTCCATCCTCCAGCGAGTCCTCTCTCTTTATCTAC
>NC_134894.1:61319855-61324855 GCF_041734735.1 Babylonia areolata | reverse complement strand
TGTCTGTCCATCTGTCCGTCCACCTGTCTGTCCATGTGTCTGTATGTCAGACTGTCTGTCTGTCCGTCTGTCTCTCTCTCTATAATCATTATTATTTCTGGAGGATATATTCAGTATGCAGTGACTGCATGTTCATATAATGTATTCGTTGATGTGGTTATTAGTCTGTTTGGGGGTTAGGGGGTACACGGGAGGGGTAGTACCTCTGGGGAGGGGGGGGGGTTGTCTCGCTCTTCCGGGAGTGGTTCATCCTCTATTGGTCCCCACCGGCACCCAGCTCTCACCAATGGGTCCTAGAAGCTGCTAGCATGCAGCAGCGCCCAACCCACGGGCAACGGCTTTGACAGGCTGGCTAAACTAGGTGAAGGTAGCCGACAGGTCTCAAACCGTCGGTGAGTTAGGGCTTGTCTACCCAAGCATGTGAATATTGGATCCGGCAGACTAGGCGGAAGAAACCTTCATGGTTCAACGGAGAGGAAGGTGGTTGCACCAGAGCACTGTGGAGTGCTGAGGGCAGGATGAGGCACATAGGACATCCACTGCATCCGTTTCCATCTCCAGTCGTCTTGACCTCGTCTTGCCAGTGGATACAGACGGTCTCGGACAAGAGAGTGAGGTCGACGGTGCGCAACTCCTCCTCACTATAAACAAAGGTCATCGCGCAAGTCATCAGTCATCCTTCATCCCATACCATCATTTTCCCCAAGCCCTGTGATGACAGGCAAGCGACGAAGCGACAGGTGTGGGTACACTGGCAGTCGTAGCCGCGGACCTGCACACAGGCGGCTCAGGCCATAGGGTCGTTTTTCACCGACTGGAGCAGCGGTGGAGATCGGCAGCCCCCTGAGTGACTGAGCAGCCCTCTTCAGGACAGCACTGCTCACCACCATTGCATGAGGAAGGGGCTAGAAAAGGTGCCCTAAACATTGCCTGCTCCACACCACCCTAGTCAGTATACCGCGGCTGACGGGGACCCTACTCAAGCGGTGGACACCCAAAGAAACAAAAGAAGAAAACAAGGAGCACCCCCATTGACCATTGCCACATGGAACGTGCGTACGCTTCTGGACAGAGGCGACTCAGCCAGACCACAGAGACGCACAGCACTCATTGCGAGTGAACTAGCCAGGTATAACATCGACATCGCTGCCTTAAGTGAGACAAGACTGGCAGAAGAAGGCGAACTCTGTGAGCGAGGCGCAGGCTACGCCTTCTTTTGGAGTGGTCGCGGACCTGAAGAGAGACGTGAGGCTGGAGTTGGCTTTCCAGTGAAGACAACCCTTGTTGGCAAGCTGGCTGGCTCCCTGAAAGGAGTGAACAATCGCCTGATGACGATGAAACTCCCTTTATGAACAGGAAGAAGTTAACCACCATTGTCAGCGCCTACGCGCCCACCATGACCAACCCGGATGAGATCAAGGACAAGTTCTACGAGGACCTGAACGCTGTCATCACCACTGTTCCCAACGCAGACAAGCTCATCATTCTTGGTGACTTTAACTCGAGATTTCGCTATGACAGCACCTCGTGGGAAGACGTGATTGGGAAGCATGGGGTTGGTAACTGTAACAGTTTCAGTTTCAGTTTCAGTAGCTCAAGGAGGCGTCACTGCGTTCGGACAAAACCATATACGCTACACCACATCTGCAAAGCAGATGCCTGACCAGCAGCGTAACCCAACGCGCTTAGTCAGGCCTTGAGAAAAAACAAACAAAAAAGCAAAAAAAACAAACGGGGGAATAAATAATAGATAAGCTTACATAAATAAATAAATAATAATTATAATATAGAAAAAGGTAGTAGTACTACTAATACTAATACTAATAACTGTAACAACAATGGTCAACTACTTCTCCAGACATGTGCCGAGCACGACCTCCTTATCACAGACACCATCTTCTGCCTCCCTACCCGTAACAGGACGTCATGGATGCATCCTCGCTCTGGGCATTGGCATCTCATCGACTTTGTCATTGTCAGGAAGAGGGACAGGCAGGACGTACGAGTCACGAGGGCCATGTGTGGTGCTGAGTGCTGGACAGACCACCGCCTTAACGTCTCCAAGCTCGACCTCCGCATCCAGCCCAAGAGACGGCCTCAGGGCATGAAAGCACCCAAACGCCTGAATGTCAACAAGCTGGAGCTGGGCAACATCAAGCAGAGCTTTGCTGACACCCTAGAGGAACGCCTTGAGTCCACCGTGCTGGACAACCAGAATGTGCCTTGGGAGTGCCTTGGGCCTTCTGCCAGGAAGCACAAAGACTGGTTTGATGAGGACTGCACTGAGATCAAGCAGCTGCTGGAAGACAAACGCCAAGCCTACATAGCCCCCATTGAAGATCCCAAGTCACAGTCAAAGAAAGACATACTGAAGAGCGCACGCAGCACCATCCAGTGGAAGCTGCGGCAGATGCAGGATTCCTGGTTGAGCAACAAAGTTGATGAGATCCAGGGCTTTGCAGACAGAAACGACATGAAGAACTTCTATAACGGTCTGAAAGAAGTCTACGGTCCCACCACCTCCAGATCTGCTCCACTCCTCAGTGCTGATGGTTCTACCCTAATCACTGACAAGGGTGGGATCCTTGAGAGATGGGCTGAACACTTTGACAGCATACTGAACCGCCCTTCCACCATCAATGATGAAGCCATTGACCAACTCCCCCAGGTGCCAGTCAGCGAGTCGTTGGATGCCATTCCAACTTTGGAGGAGACCCAGAAAGCTATCCGTCTGCTATCCAATGGCAAAGCCCCTGGCTCAGACTCCATTCCAGCTGAGGTCTACAAAGAAGGTGCTATGGCACTGACTGAGAAGCTTCATCAGCTGTTCCAGCTCTTCTGGCAGCATGAGGCAGTTCCACAGGACTTCAAAGACGCTTCCATAATACACCTGTACAAGCGCAAAGGAAATCGTCAGGCCTGTGACAACCATCGTGGAATATCCCTGCTGTCCGTCGTAGGCAAGACTCTGGCCAGAGTGCTACTCAACCGTCTCATAGCGCACCTTGAGCAAGGTCTCCTACCAGAGAGCCAGTGTGGCTTCCGGAAAGAACGCAGGACTATCCACATGGTGTTTGCTGCCAGGCAGCTCCAGGAGAAGTGTCAGGAACAGAACGCCGACCTTTACTCCACCTATGTCGATCTGACCAAGGCCTTCGATACTGTTAGCAGAGATGGCCTTTGGAGAATCATGGCGAAGTACGGATGTCCCAGAAAGTTCATCACCATCATACGGCAACTACACAATGGGATGCTGGCCTGAGTCCAAGACAACAGACAGACTTCAGAACCATTCCCTGTCTCCAACGGAGTCAAGCAAGGGTGTGTTCTTGCCCCCACCCTGTTCAGACAATAGACAGGGGTAGATATTTCAACATCCCAAAATACATTATCAGTGACAGCGAGCTGGGGAGGAACATCATTTCTTACATAGTTGCGACTTATACAACAACAAAAAAAGAGAGAAGAATTCATTTAAATAAAATTAAAAATATACCTCCCCATATATTGTTTAACCCAGTCAGCTGATACTCCAAGACGTATGTTAAAATCATCTCAAACTGCTGCAACAACGAAACAAACAAACAAAAAAACAAAAGAAACAAAAAAAACACCAGAGGTAATTCCATCTCCTGTTCTATATTTCATCTTATTCTATCTTAACATTTTATCGTTGAATTACTTTTTCTGATGAATGGTGTATGTGACCGTGTGTCTTATAAACCGCGTTGAGGTTTCATTGACATGATATTGATTCTGGTTCTGGTTCATGCATCCCACCCAACAGTCCGCACGGTCCAGACAGTATCTGGACCGGTCAGCACACTCAGGGACCTCCATGAAACTGAAACTGGAAGTGGAATGAACACAGAACAAAGAGAATGGGCCTAAAGAAAGTAGTGTGAAGTTTAGGAATTCCAAGACAACATTTGAAGGAAAGGAATATCTAAAAAGTGAATGTAAAACATTGTATTGACATATTTTTCTCTGGCTCGTCGTCCGCCATCTTGTGTTTCGTATTTTCCAGTTTTCTGCCGGCCTTATTAATCATTGATTGACTTTATTATGAATAAGTGATTTCTTCTTCCAGGCTTTTTTTTTTTTTTTTTTTTTCTCACATCAACGTTGTTAGTGACATACTTATTGAGGAATGAACTGATGATTTTTTTTTGTTTTTGTTTTGTTTTTATTTGTGTTTTATTTTGTTTTGTTTGTTTGTTTGTTTTGTGTGTGTGTGTGTGTGTGTGTGTGTGTGTGTGTGTGTTTCAGTTTGTTAAACTAATAGAAATCGCATGTGAGTGATGAAGATTTGACTGTGACTTTGTGTGTGACAGTATTCTACATAATGGTCATTGTGGCGGCCGCTTTCGTCACTGCGATTGCGGGTGGCGTGTCTTATGCATTGAGGCGTCATATAAACCGTGGTAAGTGTACGTGTGTGCGTGGGTGTGCGCACGTGTGTGTGTATGTGTGTGTGTGTGTGTGTGTGTTTGCTGCCCCGTCATATGCATCGTTTCAGTGGCATTACTTCGCCGCCGCTCATTCCTAGTTCCCCGTACACAGCCATACCCCGGTTCGTCTGTCGCAATGCCAGCGTCGGCTAGTCCACAGGGAAACTCTGGTGTTAGCTCGCTGGGAGGCCACACACTAGAGACTCTGCAATGCTGCTGAATAGACCGTTTTAAAATATGAGATTTCCAATTGGTTTAAAAGTGGTAAGCATTTTCGGTTAATTTATGCTGCATATCATTTCCTAAAGGATTTGCGTGTGCTAAATTCATTTATCAAATTTGCCACGTGAAATCTCTCTTCTTTTCCAAGATATAATTAGTTATTCAAAATGGCCGCCTCGCAGAACAGAAAACTCCTTCAGGCGTTAGTGGACACAAACTTTAGTGTTTATTTCAAATAATTCTGAACAAAAATTTGAAAAAAAAACACATATAAGCATTTCAAACTTGTATTTCTCTTCATAATTGTAAGGACTGGATCATCTTTCT